>NW_021963720.1:0-59288 GCF_901765095.1 Microcaecilia unicolor | reverse complement strand
ATGGACACAACCACCAGTCGGATTGATCAGCTATGATTAATGGAAAGAAAATTATCAGGTATGATTATACATAATTTTACCTTCCCTACTCCTCCCCCTGCCTGGGAAACAGCTGTCAGTGCCCCTCCCTCAGCGCAACACCCAAGCCCCTGCCTTGCAAAACCACGAGCCAGGCAGGGGGAGGAATAGGGCCTCCTGCCTACCAATCAGCTCTCAGTGCCCCCCCCTCGGCGCAACACCCAAGCTCCTCCGCCCCGGCGCAGCACCCAAGCCCCTACCCCCCCTCGACGCATCACCCAAGCCCCTCCCCCCGGCGCATCACCAAAGCCCCTACCCCCCCCGTAATGGAAGCTTTGAAATTCACTGACCACAGAAATCATAATTGGCATTAGCTGATGTTAGACACCTCTTGTGCACTTCAAACAGGGTCTTTCACTAAGGTGCATCCGATTTAGCACATGGTAATTGCTATCATACAACTGCAGTAACGGGTTTTGCAT
Organism: Microcaecilia unicolor; assembly: GCF_901765095.1. Taxonomy (NCBI): domain Eukaryota; kingdom Metazoa; phylum Chordata; class Amphibia; order Gymnophiona; family Siphonopidae; genus Microcaecilia; species Microcaecilia unicolor. The sequence goes on along the minus strand of NW_021963720.1, from coordinate 58,788 downwards.
TATTTTTATAGTTTCTACATCCTAATCTGGGTGTTAAATGCATTTTGTGTTGGGGAGGGGTTCGGTGGAGAATGGACGTGGAAGACATTTTGCAGGTAACGTTCTGCACATAACATGTACTAACCAGCACTTCTGTTCTTAGTTCAGGACCGTTAAATAGGAGGTGTTAAGTGGTTCCACACTAACTGCAACCTTGGGACCATGTTCTAATTCCCATTTTAACCCAGGTCGTCTTCAAAAATATGCTGCCTTAGTTTAGCAGCTACCCTGGGTTAAATTTCTCCATTAAGCAAGAGTAACTGTAAAATCTAACACATTTCAGTTAAAGGACCCCAAAATCTGGCAATTTTGCAGTCTTGTCAGTTTTGATTTATCTCTAGAAAAGGGAACTAAAAAAAAAAAAAAATAAAGTGGAAATACTTGGTTTTATGAGGATATTTAACCTCTAAATCCCGAGTTTTGCTGGTGTAATACTATGAGATATTCAGCAAGGTAAATCTGCCTGAATTGTCACTGCTGTTCCCTAAAAGTCCATTAGGTGTCAGTGTTCTAAGGAGAGATAAGCCAGCCAATAGGAGAGAGGTACCTGCCATTAAAGGCACTTGCTAGAGAAGCGAGGATTCAAGAAGGACGAGAGACAACAAACAGAACTAGAACAGTGGCTGCCTTGTTTTAGTGGACAAGAATAGGTAACCTGTCCACCCCTACTAAATCATAGTAACATAGTAGATGATGGCAGAAAAAGACCTGCGCGGTCCATCCAGTCTGCCCAACAAGATAAACTCACATGTGCTACTTTTTGTGTATACCTGACCTTGATTTGTACCTGTCCTTTTCAGGGCACAGACCGTATAGGTCTGCCCAGCACTATCCCCGCCTCCCAACCACCAGCCCTGCCTCCCACCACCGGCTCTGGCACAGACCGTATAAGTCTGCCCAGCACTATCCCCGCCTCCAAATCATCAGTCCTGCCTCCCACCATCGGCTCTGGCACAGACCATATAAGTCTGCCCAGCACCATCTCCGTCTCCCGCCACCGGCTTTGCCACCCAATCTCGTCTAAGCTCCTTAGGATCCATTCCTTCTGAGCAGAATTCCTTTATGTTTATCCCACGCATGTTTGAATTCCGTTACCGTTTTTGTTTCCACCACCTCCCGCGGGAGGGCATTCCAAGCATCCACTACTCTCTCCGTGAAAAAATACTTCCTGACATTTTTCTTGAAATCCTAAAAGAAAGGGCAGGAGGTCCGTTTCTGTTTCTGCTACAACATCCAGGGTACCCTTTTTTCCATCTGTACAGGGCTGAAGGGTATAACAATCTTACATTACATTACTGACTTATATTTCACTACCACCTTGCAGTTCTAAGCGGGTTACAAAAATCGAGAAGCCAGAAAACCTCTGGTAATTACATTATCTAATAACAAAAAAAAAAATCAGAACTTGAAATAGAGTAATGAGGGAAGAATAATTTACTAACAATCCTGTAATACAAATTTCTTAAATCTTCTTTCTAAATGAAAGATACAATTGAGAGAATGAATGCAATCCAACAAAATCCTTGCAAAATCTAGTTACCTGAAAGGCCATTAATCGCTTCTTTCCCTTAACTGAATGGAAGTAAATAGCCTGGTAAAATTTACTGCCATGAAGTCCACTGGATCCACCTGCCAACAACTGGAGGTTTGGGGAAACTGTAAGTGAATAATACTGTAAGTAAGCACCGATATATGTTCAACATCTGTCAATATGAAGAATAGATAATCTACACTGATGCTTGAAAGACCCAGTCAATTTTAACATCTAAGGGAATTAAAGTAACCATTAACTGTATTTTGGTCCATGTCTGGAGAGAGGAGGAAAGACCTGTAAATCGTTACTTCTTATCCACTACTACTACTACTACTTAGCATTTCTATAGCGCTGCCAGGGTTACGCAGCGCTGTACAAGTTTAGACAAGGGGAAGGACAGTCCCTGCTCAAGAGAGCTTACAATCTAAAGGTAATAAGCTATGTAGTCAGTGTATGTATCTGGAATGGGGAAGGTGGTTAGGCGCCAAAAGCAAGGGAGAAGAGATGGGCCTTGAGTAAGGACTTGAAAATGGGCAGGGAGGGCGCACGGCGTATGGGCTCAGGAAGTCTGTTCCAGGCATAAGGTGAGGCGAGGCAGAAGGGGCGTGATAAAGTGTGCTGTGCCTGAATCGTTTAAAGGAAAGTAAAGTTTGGTTCAGAGAGAAAGACTGTGTGGAGTGAATTACGGAGTAAAAGGCTGGTGCAGCTGCTGGAGCCTCCCCAGATAATACCCGGGCCCGCCCCGGTCCTAAACTAATAAATTTGATGTCTGCACCTTCCACCCACCCAGCTTTCCATTCTAGCACTAGGCATAGGCCTAGGTGCCTATACAAAAAAAGGGGGGGGGGGGTTTACACCAACTTGATTACCCATAGCAATAATATGTGAGATGAAAGTAAAAATGATATAAGTTGAAGGAAAACTAGCAAAGTAGGCAAATGGAGGAGATCATTTTAAATGACTAAAGTGCCAGCTTGTGCATGAGGAAGTCCTGCGGGCTAATATTGAACTATTCATTAACCTTATAAAAGCTAAGGCAATGTTGAGACACTTTCAGCTAGACTGGAGGGACGATCACAGATTGTGAGAGTAACATGATTGAGACAAATCACCAGTCAGTTACTGCATAAAGGTGTAGTTGCATCAGGGGACCTCTGCCAGGCAGGATGAGTCTGTCTGAAGTGCTTCTCTTCACAACCTACAGACCAGAGGGGCTGTGGAGGTAACTATTGAACAGTGGGAAATGTTAATACAATTTAAAGAAAAACTAGCAATTTTAGATTAAGGAATAGGATAGACCCACAGCAAAAGAAAGAACAGTGGTTTTCTTTTTTGTTTTCTTTTAAAGCTTGTTTTAGATAAGATATATACTCAAACAGTTATAGAAGAAATGTTTTAGGACTCTAAACAGCCTCACAGTCCCTCAAATAGTTTAGTAAGAAAAGTTTTAGAACACAGGCAGACTGCTACTAACAGGGCCGTGCCTAGGGTCTCCGGCGCCCCCCTGCAGTTGGCCCAGCCGGCGCGTTCCCCCCCCCCCCGAAAACAATCGCTACACTACCCGCCCTCTTCTCCCCAGATCCTTTTCCTTTTTGTTTAAATTTACCTCTCCGGCGCGTGGCAGCGTAGCGTTAGTGAGGAGGCGGCGCTCCCCCGCCCCGACGTGTCTTCTTCCCTTCGCTCAGTGTCCCGCCTTCTTCTGACGTCAGAAGAAGGCGGAACCGAGCGAAGGGAAGAGACTGACACGTCGGGGCGGGGGAGCACCGCCTCCTCACTAACGCTACGCTGCCACGCGCCGGAGAGGTAAATTTAAACAAAAAAAAAAAAGGACAAGGATCTGGGGAGAAGAGGGCGAGGTAAGCATGGTGCGGTGGGGCGCCCCCCAGAGGATGGCGCCCTCCTGCCATGCCTACTTCGCTTACCGTGTCGGCATGGCCCTGGCTACCAAACCAAACCAGCTCTAAGAATCCCACAGTGATTATCCCCAGTGATTTCTAGGTTACTGGAGGCCACACTCCCAGTGGTCCCACAGTTCCCAGAAAGCACTCACAGACCCAACACACAAATCACCAGGATTCTCAATCAGTCCAGACAAGCAGTTGTCCAGGCAAGGTGTCTGTTCCGGACGACTTGCAGGTAGGAGGGAGGTTGATATTTTTTCACTAAAGGTGGCCTCTTATAACCTCCAACCGGTGGGTTCTTCAAATAGTCCGGTTAGGATACACTCTCAATTTAGTCTCAAAACCTCCAAATTGCCCACCGGGAGCTCAGTCTTACAGCTCCCAGCACAAGTAGGTACTTGCAGAGGAACTCTCTGCCCTTCTGAAGGCCAATGCGGTCGAACCTGTTCCACCAGGGGAAGAAGGGCTGGGATTCTATTATTCCAGGTACTTCCTTGTGCAAAAGAAAACAGGGGGCATGCGTCCCATCCTAGACCTAAGGGGCCTGAACAAATTCCTTCTCTGAGAGAAGTTCAGGATGGTTTCCCTGGGCACCCTTCTTCCCATGATTCAGGAAAACAATTGTTTTTGCAATCTGCAAAACATTAACAAGTAACTGAAATATAGATCAATTATAACACTAACTAAACATTTGTTTACTGTCTAAATAGTACCTGGGGAGAGCAGGACATATAGCTACTCACAAGTTATCAAATATAACTTTTCGTAGGGTTCGCAGAGTTCTGTCTCTCTCTTTTCTCCCTGGTTGAAACTGGAGCAAAAGCCAGTAGCTCCTGGGTAACTTCAAACCAGGGGCATAGCCAGACTTCCGTGGGAGGGGGGTCCAAAGCCCGAGGGGAGGGGGCACATTTTAGCCCTCCCCCCAGCACCGCCCCCCCCACCGCCATTGCCGCCGCCCCAAGTCTTTGCCGACCCCCCTCCCGCCGTGAACCCTCCCCCGCCGCCGCCTACCTTCACTTTTGCTGGCAGGGGTCCCCACTCCCCGCCAGCCCATGTTCTTTCCGTCTTGCTCCTGCTCCTATTGCATGCATTGCTGACGTACTACACGTTGTATGTGCAGGACGTCAGACTCAGAGAACAGAGTTCTGTTCTCTGAGTCTGACGTCGCACGTACAACGTGCAGGACGTCAGCAATGCATGCAATAGGAGCAGGAGCAAGACGGAGAGAACGTGGGCTGGCGGGGAGTGGGGTCCCCCGCCAGCAAAAGTGAAGGTAGGCGGGGCGGGTTCGCCGGGAGGGGGGTCCAGACTTGAATCTACGGGGGCCCAGGGCCCCTCAGGCCCCACGTAGCTACGCCACTGCTTCAAATTCCAGGCCAATCAGCCCAGAACAACAAGTTTGAAAAAATAGCTGGCCACATCACTGCAGGTCTTTTCTCTGTAACAGCTTTAAACATAAACATGCACCACCTGCTGGCCAAACTAGAGAAATACATTGCAGGAAAATATCAAAACAATTATCACAGGTTTTAAAACCCACTCTTCTGTCCAGGGGCATAGCCACAGGCGGGCCTGGTTGACCCCAGGCCCAGCCACCTTCCCTCCAGGCCTGCCCAGCCAACATCCCCTTGCCCAGGGTTTAAATCTTTTTTTAACTCTGTCGGAAGCGGCCGCATCACTGAACAGCAAGACCTGCCCATCAAGCCTTCTCTTTGTGAGTTCATTCCCTCCGAGCCCCACCTTCTGAAGTAATTTCCTCTTTCCGCGAGGGCGGGACTCAGAGGGAACGAACTCACGAAGAGAAGGCTTGATGGGCAGGGTTTGCCGTTCAGTGATGTGGCCGCTTACGACGGAGGTAAAAAAAGATTTAAACCTCGGACAGGCCTGGAGGGAAAGTGGCTACGCCCCTGCCACTTTCTCAGAGATAGTTCTGTGTCGGCAGATGGCAGCTAGACCCGCTCGTAAGACTGGCAGTGGAATCAACCGCCCAATGACAAGATGGCGGCCCTGTGAATTTGACAGGTCCTTCTCCCAGCTCCGCATGGGTCTCTTTAAGGTAGCTGCGGAAGCAGCGGCGCTGGTGGAGGCTTTGCTGGACAAGCATTTGCAGCCTCTTGAAGACCAACTCAGAAAAGTCCAGGGACCATTAGAGGACATGATTTGTGAATTCTTAAAGCAGCAGCAGCTTACAGGGGAGCTGGAGGCCCGAGTGCAGGCGGCAGAGGAGTCGCTCTTCCAGGCACATAAAGCCCTTGAGGCGTGTCAGGAGGAGAGTTGCTGGACATGGGTGGATGGAGGGTATGACAGGAAGGAGATGCACATGGATGGAGGGGAGGGAAGAGAGGAAGTGAGATGAACATGAATGGAGGGGAGAGAGGAGAAATGCTGGACATGGATGGAAGGGGGAGAGGAAAATGCTGGACATGGATGGAGGAGAGGGAAGGGAGAGAAGAAATGCTGGACATGGATGGAGGGGAGGGAAGACGGAGGAAGGTGATGAGATGAGGGAAAAGGAAGAGAGGAGAAAAACTGCACATGGATGGAGAAAATAGGCAGAAGCTGGATCCACTGGACAGTCAAGTCTGCAGAGGACCCAGCTTTTACTTACGGATGTAGGGCAAGAAATGAAGAAGAAAGAAGGAAAGTAAAGAAATAAATGGAAAGGAATCCCTGGAAACGGAGTTAAGAAGACAGATAGCAGCAGAATCAGATACTAGGCCAGCATGATCAGAAAAACAAAGTCACCAGACAACAAAGGTAGAAAAAAAATCATTTTATTTTCATTATATTGTTTGGAATATGTCCCCTTTGAGAATCAGGTGCTCAACGTTAAAAGTTTATATGGGCGTCCTCGGCCGATAATCGAAAAAAGAAATGCCTTTTTAGCGCAAATTTGGGTCACTTTTTTTGGACCCTGTTTATTCACGAACAAGTCCCCAAAAAGTGGCCCAACTGCCCAGATGACCACCAGAGGGAATCGAGGATGACCTCCCCGGACTCCCCCAGTGGTCACCAACCCCCTCCAACCAAAAAAAAGAACTTTAAAAACCTTTTTTGCCAACCTCTATGCCAGCCTCAAATGCCGTACCCACCTCCATGACAGCAGAATGTGTTCTATCCTGTGACAGCCTTTCCCTGGTTCTGATGTGCGTCTTGGGTGAGTGTGACACCTTTTCTGTTAGGTGCACTGCAGAGTCACATCAGCAATGCATTGTGGTGGGTGTAGGGTATTGGGCTCCGTGATTCCACTAGCTTGTGTTAAATGCTCACGATGTTGGTAGGTGATAGGTTCTACTCCCATGGTGCTTTTCCCCCTGCCTACTGGGTCAGAGTGTGCCCTGTTTTCTTTCCGGTAGTCCATGAGGTAGTGGCCATTTTTGTAAGCCAGTTTTAGATCCCTTTCATGTGTTAGCCACGTTACAGAACCTAGTTCTTACGCTGAATGTTGCTGAAAGAGGGCACTTTACAGCATTCTGCCAGCTCTGACCTACTGCTAATCTCAGTACCAGGGAGACTCTTTGCCAGTGGGGCACAACCTCTGATCTGCAGTTAACTGTGAGTAAACATGTTTATTCCAATAAAGGACGTTTTCGGAGAGATTAGTCTTCAGGTGTCAACGTGTGTGCCAAGGTTATACAGCAGCAACAAGTCCTAGAGGCCTGCGTGTATGCAGGTCCCCGGAGCACTTTTAGTGGGTACCGCAGTGCACTTCAGGCAGGCGGACCCAGGCCCATCCCCCTCCCACCTGTAACATTTGTGCTGGCAAATGGGAGCCCTCCAAAAACCACTGTACCCACACGTAGGTGCCCCCTGCACCCCTAAGAGCTATGGTAGTGTTGTACATTTGTGGGTAGTGGGTTTTGGGGGAGGGGGCTTGGGGGCTCTGCACCCGTGGTGTGGGAGCAGTTTCTGAAGTCCACCACACTGACCTCTAGGGTGCCCAGTTGGTGTCGTGGCATGTCAGGGGGGCCAGTGTACTACTAATCCCAGCCCCTCCCACGACCAAATGGCTTGGATTAGGACATTTGTGAGCTAGGCGTTTTTAGTTTCCATTATCGCTAAAAAAAACAAACGCCCAGCTCACAAACGACTAAATCCATGGCATATTTGGTCCGTACAAACCGTATTTTCGAACCGAAAGATGTACGCCCATTTTTTTCGAAAATACAGTCTGGTCATAAGTACATAAGTACATAAGTAATGCCACACTGGGAAAAGACCAAGGGTCCATCGAGCCCAGCATCCGGTCCACGACAGCGGCCAATCCAGGCCAAGGGCACCTGGCAAGCTTCCCAAACGTACAAACATTCTATACATGTTATTCCTGGAATTGTGGATTTTTCCCAAGTCCATTCAGTAGCGGTTTATGGACTTGTCCTTTAGGAAACCGTCCAACCCCTTTTTAAAATCTGCCAAGCTAACCGTCTTCACTACATTCTCCGGCAACGAATTCCAGAGTTTAATTACGCGTTGGGTGAAGAAATATTTTCTCCGATTTGTTTTAAATTTACTACACTGTAGTTTCATCGCACCCGTTTTTGGAAATAGTCGCCCATGGAGATGGGCGTTCGCGTTCGATTATGCCCCTCTATGTCACCAAGAATGTGTCCAATTGGAGAATTAGCCTGCCTCATCTGAACTATAGAGCCTCACACAGCCTCTCAGTAACTACTAGAACCATCACTGTCCCCATCTTTCCTCCCCTGCTTAGTCCCAGGCTGGCTCTCATGTGTATATACATAATCATTCCACAGCTGTTTGAAATGTAGAACTCCTGATTCTACACAAGAAAAGACATGGATAAGGAACAACTGGAGAAAGCATGTATCGGGAGCAAGTTCAGAAGAATTGAACCAAAAGAGGCTAAGCAATTTTGGAAGTCTGCTCATTGAGATACAAGGTCAGTGGCAGCCAGCAGAAATAACACTGGTGTGTACAAGCTCACCTCTGTTTTAATAATCATTATAAACATTGTGCAAGACGGAACAAAGATTCAGATGTGCACAGCCTTCAGACCAGGAATCCCTGTTGGGGGGGGGGGGGGGTCAGGGGGGGGGAGGCTTGGCTGGCCCTTCTGCATGTTGGGGGGGAGGAGTAACAGATGGGGATCGTGATCACAGGGGCAGGAGGGGGAACCATTGGCACGTCAAGCGCCACCTCTGGGCGCATTCAAATCTAGACTAAAAGCCCACGTTTTTGAGGCTGTTTTTAACTCCTAACTCCTACTCACCTGTTCAGTACCCAGGTCTGTTTTTATTCCCTAGTTCCTTATTTGCCTTGTTTGTCTGTCTTGAATAGATTGTAAGCTCCGTTGAGCAGGGACTGTCTCTTACATATTTAGTGTACAGTGCTGTGTACGTTTAGTAGCGCTATAGAAATGATAAGCCCTCACACTCTGGAATGCACTGCATGAAAGGCTGTGCTTAACACAAGACTATCTCTATTTCAGGAAGCAGGTGAAAGCTTGGCTCTTCAAACAGGCCTTTAATGGAAGAAGTAACTAACAAAGTAGTACATTTAAAATGAATTGGAGAAAATATTTCTTCACTCAACGTGTAATTAAACTCTGGAATTTGTTGCCAGAGAATGTGGTAAAGGCGGTTAGCTTAGTGGGGTTTTAAAAAGGTCTGGACGGCTTCCTAAAGGAAAAGCCCATAGGCCATTATTAAATTGACTTGGGGAAAATCCACTGGTTATTTCTGGGATAATCAGCGTAAAATGTATTGAACGTTTTTGAGATCTTGCCGGGTATTTGTGACCTGGATTGGCCACTGTTGGAAACAGGATGCTGGGCTTGAAGGACCTTTGGTCTGTCCCAGTATGGCAATACTTCTGCCATTTTGATGGAATGTGATCCGTAAAAACCTTGGGTCTACAGCTAATGTGAAGTATGATAGTTTGGCATGAAGGTCCTTCCTGAAGCAGCTTTTTTGAGCAAGCGGGATGTCATTATATTTTCGGATTACAGCAGATTGAATTGGAGATTTTCTGCTGTCTGGCCTGAGAGCGTTTCCCCTATGTGGTGATTACTGCAAGAATTGGTCTATGAAAAACCTAAGAAGTACCGTCGTAGTAGGGATCGAATTCACTGAGCGAAGTGGATTTAAGCTGTGGTGTAACAGGACCCTCGGCTAGTAAATCAGGAGACAAGAGGCAACTGGTTCCAAAGGCAAGACAGCTTTATTGCTAGCAATGTACAGTACTGAGTTCCGTCTCAGGATAACTGTGTGTCAGAAATCACCTGACACTCACATTTATACCTCCCTTCTGGGCCTGCGCATTAGGCCCTTATACGTCACAGTTGGCATGCGCAAGTAAACATTTGTAGTTCTTACAGTACATACATACGTCATAATACTGAAATGATACTAGCAAGGGAAACGAAACTTATCTCCCTGTTTAGCACACACACATATAATCACACAATGCTTCTTTCACAAGAGCTGATAAGGCTCACTGGAGCATAAGGCTCAGAGATGCAGGCTATCTTCTATTCATGTGGCGTCTACGTGCAGGCCGTTTCTATTTCTGTTGATGGCTCTCTCATTCTCCCTGTCTCCTCAGCTCGAAACCTTGGGGTCATCTTTTCTCCTTCTCTGCTCATATCCAGCAGACTGCCAAGACCTGTCGTTTCTTTCTTTACAACATCCGTAAAATCCGCCCCTTTCTTTCCGAGCACTCTACCCAAACCCTCATCCACACCCTTGTCACCTCTCGTTTAGACTACTGCAATCTCCTTCTTGCTGGCCTCCCACTTAGTCACCTCTCCCCTCTCCAGTCGGTTCAAAACTCTGCTGCCCGTCTCATCTTCCGCCAGGGTCGCTTTACTCATACTACTCCTCTCCTCAAGACCCTTCACTGGCTCCCTATTCCGTTTTCCGCATCCTGTTCAAACTTCTTCTACTAACCTATAAATGTATTCACATCTGCTGCTCCCCAGTATCTCTCCACACTCTTCCTTCCCTACACCCCTTCCCGTGCACTCCGCTCCATGGATAAATCCTTCTTATCGTTCCCTTCTCCACTACTGCCAAATCCAGACTTCGCGCCTTCTGTCTCGCTGCACCCTACGCCTGGAATAAACTTCCTGAGCCCCTACGTCTTGCCCCATCCTTGGCCACCTTAAATCTAGACTGAAAGCCCACCTCTTTAACATTGCTTTTGACTCGTAACCACTTGTAACCACTCGCCTCCACCTACCCTCCTCTCTTCCTTCCCGTTCACATTAATTGATTTGATTTGCTTACTTTATTTTTGTCTATTAGATTGTAAGCTCTTTGAGCAGGGACTGTCTTTCTTCTATGTTTGTGCAGCGCTGCATATGCCTTGTAGCGCTATAGAAATGCTAAATAGTAGTAGTAGTACTGATTCAGTGTGCAAGCCTTGGCAACTAAATGTTACAAGCTGTTATCTACTGCTCCTGCATCCTGTCTCAACCAGTTATTTAGCTTGCAAGCAGGAGTTGACAATTGTTTGTAGTTAGGCACAGTATTAAGGCACAGTGCAAGAAAATGTAAATGTCCAGTAAACATTCAAGTATGGAATGTGGCCCAAAGAAGGCAAAGTCCATAGGTAATATGCACAAAGCTTGAGGCCGTCCTGCCAGTCCAGTGGTTGCTGCAGGCCATATCTAGTGTCCACTCCTACAGTGGCATCTGTTTTGAAACCATATTTGGAGACACCATTTGAAGACATCCAGCAAGCTAAGTGATTACTTATTTTTCCTGGAGGGTTTATGTTAGTACAGCCTGTAGTTTTTGGCCTGTTTGCACCTAGGCGTTTTGGGGACATTTTTTGCAGTTTTTTTCAGTGCTGTGGGCAGTAGTTACGCTTCTTCAATCTTTTTGGTAACCTGTATAGGTTTTTTGGTCACTATGTAGTGGACTTTCCAGATTTCTTTATTAGGAGGATTGTGGTTTTTCAGAACCGCCTGGTTTTTCTCCCTTAAAGTGGTTTTTCCAGGGGGTTCGTTCTGCCTCTAATCCTTTATTATTGTACAAAATTCGGGTATTTCCCCCTCCTAAATCACAGGAGACCATTTTTTGTGAAGCAGGAGTGGGAATCCCAGGCTGCTTCTAAAGTATAGTGACTCCTTAATTAGGACAGAGCTGTGCACTTGCTCCTTCCAACCAGGGAGACAGACAGTCATTGAAACCCCTCTTTACATTTATAGGCTCTAAACCCGTATCTGTCACTCTCACTTGGCCATTGAGATTTCTCCTTGCATTCAAGAGCTCTAATCCCAATTCTGTTACTGACTTTGTCAGTGAGACCCCTCCTCACATTCTTCAATTCTAATCCCATCTCTATCACTGTCACTCTGTTACTAAGACCCCTCCTCAAATTGACAGGCTCTAATCCCATCTCTGCCATTCTCACTGTGCCACTGAGATCTCTCCTCACATTCACGAGCTCTAATCCCATCTCTGTCACTCTCACTGTCATTGAGATCTCTCCTCACATTCACGAGCTCTAATCCCATCTCTGCCACCCTCACTGTCATTGAGATCTCTCCTCACATTCACGAGCTCTAATCCCATCTCTGTCACTCTCACTGTCATTGCGATCTCTCCTCACATTCACGAGCTCTAATCCCATCTCTGCCACTCTCACTGTGTCATTGAGATTCAGGAGGAGCCTCCCTCTTCCTGGTACTGGAGGAATAGCTTGCATGCCTTTATGTTATGGGAGGCAAGGACGGTTAGGAATTCCCCAAAGGGAAGAAGGGCTTTCATGTCTACCTGGAATTGTTACTGTACTTGCAAACTATCTCCCATAAAGCAAGAAGTGCTGTATTGAACAGGTTTCAGAGCGTTGCCTAAGTTGATACTGTCATATTAGGGGTTGTTTTGGGGTTTTCTGCTTGGGTAGGGGAGGGTGGATTGGGAATACTGGATGTTATCTTTTCAAAGATGGCCAGGGGTCATAAGAGTCCAGTGTATGTTCAAGATATGGATTAAAGTAGGGTTGGGGGAGGAGGTGATCTTTGTTATGTATTTCCACTATTCATGATGTAATGCAAGCCACATTGAGCCTGCAAAGAGGTGGGGAAATGTGGGATACAAATGCAATAAATAATAAATAATAATATATAACCGTCAAATTTGAAAGGAAACTAGGGTAGTGAGGGGGGAGAGTGTGGGAGTCTTTTCACAAAACAAAACTGGGATCATGTGTTGTCCAACGTTTTGCTGTATGATGTTTTTGCTTATTATTATGTTCTGTTTGATTACTATTATGTAATCACTTGCTTTTTTTATCTAGATAGATTCATTGATAGATGTTGGATTTGTTTGATCCTGAATAAAAACTGTTAAATTTTCCAAGATTTCTCTCTTTCAGGATACTGCCATCAAGATCGATACTTCATCCAGATGCAGTAGGTATATGAAATATTGTCTTTTAATCTAGGACTTTCCTGTGCTTTGAGGCTAAATCTTTCACAATATTATTTAGGGCTTTTTAAATATGTATATATAGATATAGATATAGATAGATAGATATATTTGCAGGTCCTGCACTAATTTTTCCATTAATGAGTAGGAGTTGGAAAAAAAATAATGCAAGGTTGCTTAGCACCTCCTATTTAACTAGTTAAAGTGAACACGCCCATCCCTCTAAAATGTATTATGAAGACAGTTAATTAACGTGTTTTGTGATAAACCTTCTCACACGCACTAAGAAGCACATTAGGGCTTAACACCCTTTTGTAAAAGGGTCCCCTAAGGTTTTGTGTGGGGCAATGAGGATTGTGACTTAAGTTGCATCAGAGGAGATGCGACGTGGCACAGGGAAGGCCTTCCGCTGGCAGGCAAAGGCAGTGTGTATCACAGCCACCCACAAAAGCAAGCAGTTGAGTGGTGAGTGAGAAATGCTGGGCATCGTGGGAGGGGGAGGAGAGACAGATGATAGACCATAGGGATGGGAGCAGGAAACCGGGAGCCAATTGAGGGCTGCCCTCTTAGACCTCCTTCTACCTGATGGCAGACCCTGTTCCTGTTGGTGTCTTTACCTCCTCCTCCCTGGGCCTCTGAGAGCCCCTTCTTGGCCTCTCTTTCTCCATGAGGCATTCTCCATCTTGTTTCAGATAGCACTTATCCTGCTAAGCTCCCTGGCATGAACTCGGTTTTTACCTTATACATATCTCCCTAATGAGATATTGCACTTTCCAGCCACCCAACTCTAAGCTACTTCTGTTTATTTTCCCACCTCTGCAATAAAGCTGCCTTTCTTCAGATTTCTACATCCAACCTCTCATACAGATCTCAGAATTATGGAGTCTCTTGCCCTGGGGGCAACACTTCTGAACATCTGATTGTGAATAAATTATCTATATTTATTCAATAAAGGAAAATTCAGAAAATAAAGAGGCTACAGGTGTGCCAAGGTTATATTTCAGGATATTGGGACTTTACAGATATTAAGTCTGAAGAGGCTTGACACAGTCCTCAGTAGGGTATGGTGTCTGTAGTCCCTGTTTTCAAAAGATTTTACCAGGATAAAATCAGCGGGTAAAAATTGACCTTCTTGTGAGTAAAGGTTCCCATGCTCTAAAAAGGACAATATGGATCATTTTAACTCGCACTACCATTGCCATGGGCAGAGGAAAGGTGAAATGCACTGGAACATATTTTTTGTGATGGACACTTTGTATCTGTAAAGTTTGCTGGTGCTCAGGGTTCTCTCTAGGGGTCACTGCCCAGGACACCAGTGTGTAACTTCTTGTGATCCCGGGTTCATTGCCTCAGATGGTAAGAACCCCTCCAGGGACAGGAAAATACCTAAATGTAACTCACCTTGAGCTAAATGCAAAATCCCTTCCCTTCCTCAATGAGCCTCATGAGGGCTGGGCCATGAGCACTTGAATCCTCCACTATATAGGGGGCTGTATCATTGGGGGAGGGGGGACAGGCAGGTTGGCTACATCATCAGATTAGTTCCCAGCTCCCACCAAAGCCAACCCTGCTCCCCTCTCCTGGACCTCCTGGGCACTGGGAGGCCTATTGAAGAACATAGCAAGTCTCTCAGACGTTTTCTTTTGAAAGTTAGCCTACAGGCCCCATAGAAGTTACCTCCATAAGTACAATGAATCCCTGACCACTCTAAGCGTTGGGCTGAACTGACCCTGTCTACATCCACTGTCCCCATTGGGTTCACAATCTAAGTTATATACTATATCTGGAGCTGCAGAGGGAATTGAATCTGGCTCCCCAGGTCTTCAACCTGTTGCACTAAACATTAGGCTGCTCCTCCCCCCCCCCCCCCCCATTTATTTCTAATATTTGTATTGTCATTGTACTATTTATGACAGATCATAAAAGACAGTCCCTGCCCTACGTCAGACTCACAGAAAAAAACAAAGCCTGCACGGGAAGAAGAGAACCTCCTCGGCTGACAGGGATTGGGGTCCCCCGCCAGCAAAGGTAGACGACAGCAGGGGACGGTTGGCGGCGGGAGGGGGGGTCGAGAGGGTCATCAGCAGGGGTCGTCAAAGTTGGTGGTGGCGGCGGCGGCAGGGGGGTTGGCAATGGTGGGGGAGGGTCGGTAATGGCGGGGGGTGTAGACGAAGTCTGGCTACACCCCTGGTCTGGGAATGTCAATCCTGAGTCCTGCTGTTTAATTCCAGGCTGGTGCCTGATGGATTCTCAGAGGAAATTCTGAAGTACTCCAGAAGAAAGGTCGGAGTTTCCCTGTGAAGGAGTCAGTGAAGGTGAAGAGATGAGATTTATTATCTACATCATAAAACGAAACCTTTCCTGCCTCATAGTCTAGCAGACTCCCCACTGCCCGCGGGAACTCACTTAGGGGGAGCTGGGTATTAGGGGAGGTGAGGGCCCAGCATATCTGCCTATTGCACAGCTGCACTGTCCAGAGTGTACAAAATTCCACAGTTGTACTAAATCCAAAACTCAGTTCATTCAGTTCATAGTATATAAAATAATATGTAGAAACAAATGGTACCAAGAAAAAGATTTTTATTCAACTGCCAATGCCATGACAGAGCTACGCAACATTAGGTTGCCTAGGAGGCAAGTACAATCTCATCAGTTACAAAGCTGCAGTTATAGTTGCCTGCTACTACATTTCACCTTCAGTTTATATACAGTTTTTTTCTTTTCATCACACACTGCTCTATTCTTTTCATGTGAATCATGATTCTCATACAGGCCATCTGGCATTCTAGGTTCCTTTCACTCCTCTTTTTTTCTTATCTTATCTGCAAAAGTTATAGCCACTCGTTTTAGATCTTTTGCCAATCGTTGTTCTCTGTTATTTCTTTCCTTATGAATCATGCTCACATGTTCATTCTGCAGACCTCTGCACATTCTGTACAAGGTCAATTATATTTCAACTGCTGCTTGTCCAGCAAGCAACCATTTTCTTTCTGCTTGACTCCATTTTGTATTGCCAATTATTTACATACCTCCCTTGAACACTGTGTACAGTGTTCACACATTTAGGCAAACACTATAGTATGTCTAGCATGTTTGAGCTCTATAGGGATGTAGTATTTTCCATTACTCCCTTTCTAGAGGCCGTCATAGCTAGCATACAGTTTCTGTCAAGTGCTGTTTTTTCATTGCAGATACTCTAGCATACAAATTGTGTATTTCTTTTTTCTCAATCAATTCCTGATTGATCTGGGTTATGTTTACATTTTGTTTTTGAGAGATCATGGTTGTGGCTGTTACTTTTGTCAATATATTTCCACATATTTTCATAAAGCAAGGAATTAGACAAGCCAGTAGCAATAAAACTATTATAAAAACAATTGCAAATGTTACAAGACCTTTTAACCATGGGCCTAGTCCTCCAAACCATCCTTTTACTGAGTCCCACCATGAGGTATCCAATATACCTTCATAATCTTGACTTGATAATTTTACCAAGTCAACAATACGCTTCATTGCATTTTTTACAATTATTGATTTATTTCTAATAACTGAACAACAGGAGGTATCATTCACTATGCCGCACACTCCTCCAGATTGGGCTAACATGAAATCAACCGCTATGCGGGTGTGCATTGCATATCTCGCTGTATCATCAATTTCCTCTTGAAGTGCTGTTATAGCTATATCTAGTTCATGTGTTACAACATGTAATAGTGATTGTAAGCGTCTGATTGACATACCCATTTCAGCTGCAATGGCAGATCCTGCAAATGGAAGCCATCCAGTGGCTGACAAGGCATCTAAACGTTTCTTAGTCATGGGATAGGTACTGTTAATATAATCCAATGCTAATTGTAAAGCTTGATCATCTCCTGTTAAAGCACTAAAGGAGGTACTAGAAACATGTCTTTTACGTCGTCTCTGACTATTGGAACTATGTGGTTTAGCATCTAATGGAATGATCAAATCAAATAAATTTAGTTGAACAAGAGTGCAGAACTTATAACATGATGGAAGATAGGTGTACAGGATATTATCACATAACAGATAATCTCCCAACCGTAAAGACTGTAGAGAAGTTAGGTTATGATATAAAGCATAGGTTTGAGAGAAAGGAAAAATAGGATTATTTAGTGCCTTAAGTGAAGAACACGCAGTAGGCATAGCAGTAATGGCTTGTATAGAAGAGGCATTAAATTGACATAATGAAAAGAAGAAAGTCAAATTTGTGAGAGTAAGGTTAGTAGAGGTCACATAAGAGGTTGTCAGTGTCCGGTTACAGAACATTTTGTTAGCACAAGCTATAGATGTTGCAGTCTGATTTATGACATAGGATCCCTGTAACACAGTCCAATTCCGGGATTGTATGTCATAAGTATAATTACATAAAACATTAGGCATCTTACCCTGAAGTGAACTAGAGTTTATCAGACACCAATAGTTTAGTGCAGGAATAGTATGAGCAAACAAAGAAGGCAGGCGTTGAGTAGTAACATTGGTCCAATATTGTCTGTGCTCATGTCCCCGACCCAAATAGCAGGTACCATTACTGAAACAATTATGAATACCTTGCAACTTAATCATAGAGTAAGGATGAACATGTGCTGGAATGGTAAGTACGGAAGTAACAAGTGGAGTGCAAACAATACAGTTAGTCAGATTAAGAGTCTTTGAGGCATGTTGAATTCTCTCAACATATGTATTGAGTCCATAAGTAAGTCCTACCAGCAAACAGATTGCAAAAACCTTCATAATTCTTTTGCTCTGATGATATTACTAAGGAATGCCTTCTGGGGGTACAGTAGTGTGCACAGGTGGTCCCGGATCAGGAGCCTTGCGTAAATCAGATAGATGTACCCAAGTGATGTGGTCTGACAATCTTGCTGCTGTGTGAGTTAGCTCTTTTATTTCAAATGGTCCCACGTAAATTGGGTCCTTCCAGGTCTTATGTGTGAAGTTCTTTCGAAGGACCTTTTGACCTACTGAAAAAGATGAAGAAAAAGTCAGATTAGGAGCTTCCTTCGATTTACAAATTGCCATATCTCTAGTTAAATTTATTATTGGATTTATTTGTTTCCAATAATTAGTTATACCGTCAAAGCCGGTATCAATTTCTTTTACAGGTACCCCTCTAGGGTCTCGTCCTGTATGTAATTGAAAAGGTGAGATCTGCAATTTTGTACTTGGATGACATCTTAATTGTAATACAGCCATGGGCAATAAGTCCAACCAGGTATATTTCTTTTCTGAGCCCCGATTTAATGAGGCTAGTAAGACTCTAAGTCTTGTTTTTAAGAGGCCATTATAGCGTTCCACTAGGCCATTAGAAGTAGGGCGATAGACTGCCACCCGTCTATGCAGTATTCCACACAGGTCAGTCATATCCTTAACCAAGGAATTAACAAAATGACTTCCATTATCTGTCACCAATTTCTGTGGGCACCCATGTGCAGGTAGTATGTACTTCAGAAAAGTGTCTATTACTACCTGAGCAGTTTCCTTTGAACACGGAAATGCTTCCACCCATTTTGTAAATACGTCAACCCACACTAAAAGATACCTTTTACCTTTTACCAGTGTTACCATATCCGTGAAATCCACATGCCATTCTACTCCAGGTCCTGTTGGAATAGGAATGGATCCAGAAGAAATAACTGGTCCTCGATGTACTATATTTTTAGAACAAACTAAACAGTTTAGTACAATTCTCATGGCATAAGAAAGCATATTAGGATGCCAAAATGAGACTTCCATAGCTTTACTCATGTCAGAGGCTGGTAAATGTAATGTCACATGCCAATTATAAAAATTATTTATCAATTCAGAAGTAGAAATACATATCTTTCCACTCGGGTGTATCCATTTTAGTTTTTCCTGCATCTATTTTAAATCAATTAATCAGAACAGGGCCTCTATGTAGGCCTCAGGGCATAAATGATAATAATTCACTCAATATCTGGTCAAACCCTTAATAAAATGCCATTAGCTTAATTCTATACTCAAATTTCATGCTTCTTTTGATAGGTAATACAGAATAAAATGAATTGCTATTCTGGCCTATCCCCAAACAGTATAGTCCTGTTGAAACACTTCCACATATGTCCACTTCCACAACCCTTCTATCTAACTTACAAGTGTACTTTCGTAGCACATAATCATGTACTCCTGCCATGTGGTTATTCACACTATTCACACAACTTGCACATTGGCAGTATATCTTTTACAAGCTTCAAACATCTCAGTAACCTTTCAATGAATGGGAACTTGCTTCCATCTTCTTCATAATGTGATTCCCTATGATTTAAAACTTACATTTAGATCTTTATCATGGTACACCTCACCTCTCTGGACAACCTGGTTTAAGCGTCCAGCTAAAATCATGAGACATATGATTTATGGAGAAAAGTTAGAACAAGGATGATGTCAGCAAGTAGGCAGGTGCCTAGAAATGTTCTATAGCAGCACAAAGCATTCTCATTCAAGGTACATTAACAACTTCTTAATCTGAACATTCAGCTAAATTCCTTTACCCTGGAGGGGGCAATATCTCTGGAGTCCCAATTGCCCAAGGTAAAGTAACACAGATATATATTTATCACAAGCATGATGAATTAAACACATTAAGTAGTTTAGTAGACAAACGGTTCTTTGCATAAATCACATTATTAAAACAAAAGTCTGTAATTGTGAGTCTTGTCTGTCTGCCCTGGTTTAGACCGCAAGCTCCTTTGGGCAGGGACTGTCTCTTTTTTCTTCTTTCTTTCCCAAAGCAACTTGTGCATGTAATACACACAACGATCAGCAGAGGGAGCAAGTCATCAATAAAAGAAAGAAGAGTGACATCATAAGCAAACAACTGAACACTGAAACAACGAGAATCCACATGAAACCTAAAACTTATCTCTCTGAAATCTCAATTACCTGGGGTACAGAACATACACGTGGGATATTTCACTAGACAAACATTTATTGTACAGATCTTACTGAGGTAGGTACAGAGAATAGGCAAGAAATAGTCTGCAAATCTCATGAATAACTTAGGAATTTGCATCCCTCCTCTGCAGTGGAGGAAAACAAATTTAGTGCAATACAATTAAGCAGCTGTGATTTGCACTGCCTACGAGACTCATAAGGTTTGCATAAAAGGCAAATGAATCATGGCTACAGGCAGCTAATATGTCCCTGAAGAAAAGCACAAACTGGACCCTTTTTTTTTTTTTTTTTTCTCCGAATGCAGGGTTTGTTTAATGTATCTGTGCAGAAGTGGGGAGGAAACAAGCTGCAACAAGCTCTCTCCGTAACTTTGACATAAGCTACAAATCTGAGTTTTAAAATTCAATGTTTTAGCTTTTGGGGTGTGGGATACCTTCTGTGGTTTTCTTTACATTCTTTAGGGACTATGGTCAGTAAATGAACACGATACCATAAATCTCACAGTAAATTACAACAGATGCACCGTGCTTTGAACCCAAGTGCAGCATGGAGCTATAAGAATACAAATATTAAATCTAATGTAATAAAAGAGAAACAAAGTGAGGCAACCCAGGCAGTTGCCTAGAAGGGCACTGGGATAGCACAAAATCCTGGTATACAAGGTATATAAAATTTGTAATAACTACACAATCCAAAACTCAGCTAAATAATTCCTATTTATTTATTTATTTTAAACCTCAGAAAATGCCGTCATGCACCTTTCAGTAAATCACAAGGTTGAAATTTAACATAGCGTGACAAAAACAGCTGGAGGAAAATCAAGGCTGCATTCCTGAAGGGAGGCTTTATATTTAACCTCCGTAATACTATACCCATAAGACTTAAAGAAAAGCCTGAATTGTCATACCCTTTTTAACAACCAGATTCAAGAAAGATAAACAACATTATCCCCAGCAACGAAATCCTGGTGCTGCATATACAAAGCTTGCACCGTCTGCTGTAGAATACATAGTTCTCCTGTTTCAGAGAAACAAACTCTTATCTCTCTATGTAAACGGCAACACGTCAAAACGTCATGACGTCGAGGGCGGAGCTATAACACTCGAGGGCCGAAATGCGAGGCAAATGCGAACCCCGAACAAGTAACGCGAGTAGCTCCGAGGGACGGAGGGAGGGGGCCCCTTGCTAGCGTCCGTTTCATTGCACTCAGAAACGGGCATTTTTTTTTTTTTTTCCCTAGTATCTTATAATAACTTCTAACATGATGCAACAGTTAAGTTCAAAGGCTCATATCACTCTGTTAACATGCACCCGGAGTAATTATTTCCTCGAGCCCACTCCCACCACCGGCTGTGGTCTTATGAGTGGGTCCCAAACCCCGGACTGCTTTTACTCTATAGCAGCCTAAGACAACAAAAACCTGCACTCCTCAGCTGCTGAACAGTTTATCTGGTTCTCAAGCACGTTATCTAAACACATTCCATTCTACAGCTCATGCAGCTCGTGTACACAAGGTCATGGAATCTGCAGTTCAGAGACGCCTGAGAATCTACATTTAGTTCACCATCCTAACCTGAGTGCCAAAGGATAGGAGACAGACAGAGGGGGAAAGGGGTGGTGGAGGAGTAAGGGGTCTCGTTCCACCAGACACGAAAGGGTCAACAACCGGCCTGACTGGAATGCGGTCACCCAATCACTCAACTTTCTTTCATACGCCACAAGAAACCCTCCCGTACGGTTTCTTCGCCCAAAGCCTAGTGACGTTGCGGGACCTAGTCCGTATTAGTCACTGGCTAACAGGGTGATCAAGCCTCTTCTTCGGTCCTTTACCGGGCCGGTCACTACGTAGAGTATACTCGCCTGTCCGTCGTCGTTGCAGGCCGCGTCGTCGTACGCGTCTCTCCAGAGAGAAAGAAAAAAAGGTGTCTTGCCGGAACCTCACAGCCCCACTGCCAGCCAGCCAGTGTCGGTCAGTCCTCCGTCCGGGTGGACACTGAACTCAGTGGTGGCCACTTACCAACCGGGTCGGGGGAGCTGACCTCCCTGGCACAACCGTGCAGTGGGGGAGGGGAAAGAATATAATCCATTTCCCTTTTGTACTCCTGGCTGGGCTCGCCAATGAAACGGGCTCGGAAATCAGGAGACGAAAGGCCAATTTGGTTCCAAAGGCATGACAGCTTTTATTGCTAGCAATGAACAGTACTGAGTTCTCTCAGGATACTGCTCCCTGAGCGTCACCTGACACTCGTTCTTATACACTCTTATCAGTAGTCATGCGCAGTTACAGACAGAGGATCTTACACAGAACCCAGGAAACGAAACTTATCTTTGGCTTTGCACACAACCCTCTATTTCCAACACTGGTCTCTAGTCTATTCACAGTTATTTGGCATTGCATATACCATATAAGGCAATATACTGATAAGCAGCACAAGTTCCAGCTGGTTTCTGCTATCTGGTTACAGCTGCTTCCTCTGAGCTAACTGTCAGCTTGCAAGCCTTATATTTCAGAAAAGGCACAGAAGGAGAGAAAATGTATTTCACAGAAAAAACAAAGTTAATGGCTGCCATGCTACAAGTTACAGCTTCTTTTAGCTAAGCACAATAAAAGTCCAAACTGCACAGGTTTAGGTTTTAGTCTAGGCTCATTATATGAAAGCTGAGGTTTTGGTACAAAGCAAAGGTGCAAGTGTGAATGCAAAGTCCATAGGTAATATGCACAGAGCTTGAGGTTGTCCTGCCAGTCTAGTGATGGCTGCAGGCCGTGCACAGTGTTTGCTTGTCCACTCCTACAGAAACAGAGATTAAGCAAATTGGCTTCCTTGCTTACAGTGGACTAGATAGGTTCACTTCCACTCTTGTCTATTAAACCTCCTTGCAGCAGCTCATAGGTTCGCTTGCTGGGATTTGAGTGTATGGCAATGACGGCCACGTGGGGGAGTGGAAACAGAGATTAACCAAATTGGCTTCCTTGCTTACAGTGGACTAGATAGGTTCACTTCCACTCTTGTCTATTAAACCTCCTTGCAGCAGCTCATAGGTTCGCTTGCTGGGATTTGAGTGTATGGCAATGACGGCCACGTGGGGGAGTGGAAACAGAGATTAACCAAATTGGCTTCCTTGCTTACAGTGGACTAGATAGGTTCACTTCCACTCTTGTCTATTAAACCTCCTTGCAGCAGCTCATAGGTTCGCTTGCTGGGATTTGAGTGTATGGCAATGACGGCCGCATGGGGGAGTGGAAACAGAGATTAACCAAATTGGCTTCCTTGCTTACAGTGGACTAGATAGGTTCACTTCCACTCTTGTCTATTAAACCTCCTTGCAGCAGCTCATAGGTTCGCTTGCTGTTTTTCAAGTGTATGGCAATGACGGCCGCGTGGGGGAGTGGACACAGAGATTAACCAAATTGGCTTCCTTGCTTACAGTGGACTAGATAGGTTCACTTCCACTCTTGTCTATTAAACCTCCTTGCAGCAGCTCATAGGTTCGCTTGCTGTTTTTCGAGTGTATGGCAATGACAGCCGCGTGGGGGAGTGGAAACAGAGATTAACCCAATTGGCTTCCTTGCTTACAGTGGACTAGATAGGTTCACTTCCACTCTTGTCTATTAAACCTCCTTGCAGCAGCTCATAGGTTCGCTTGCTGTTTTTCGAGTGTATGGCAATGACGGCCGCGTGGGGGAGTGGAAACAGAGATTAACCAAATTGGCTTCCTTGCTTACAGTGGACTAGATAGGTTCACTTCCACTCTTGTCTATTAAACCTCCTTGCAGCAGCTCATAGGTTCGCTTGCTGGGATTTGAGTGTATGGCAATGACGACCGCGTGGGGGAGTGGAAACAGAGATTAACCAAATTGGCTTCCTTGCTTACAGTGGACTAGATAGGTTCACTTCCACTCTTGTCTATTAAACCTCCTTGCAGCAGCTCATAGGTTCGCTTGCTGTTTTTCGAGTGTATGGCAATGACGGCCACGTGGGGGAGTGGAAACAGAGATTAACCAAATTGGCTTCCTTGCTTACAGTGGACTAGATAGGTTCACTTCCACTCTTGTCTATTAAACCTCCTTGCAGCATCTCATAGATTCGCTTGCTGGGATTTGAGTGTATGGCAATGACGGCCGCGTGGGGGAGTGGAAACAGAGATTAACCAAATTGGCTTCCTTGCTTACAGTGGACTAGATAGGTTCACTTCCACTCTTGTCTATTAACCTCCTTGCAGCAGCTCATAGGTTCGCTTGCTGGGATTTGAGTGTATGGCAGTGACGGCCGCATGGGGGAGTGGAAACAGAGATTAACCAAATTGGCTTCCTTGCTTACAGTGGACTAGATAGGTTCACTTCCACTCTTGTCTATTAAACCTCCTTGCAGCAGCTCATACTGTAGGTTCGCTTGCTGTTTTTCGAGTGTATGGCAATGACGGCCGCGTGGGGGAGTGGAAACAGAGATTAACCAAATTGGCTTCCTTGCTTACAGTGGACTAGATAGGTTCACTTCCACTCTTGTCTATTAAACCTCCTTGCAGCAGCTCATAGGTTCGCTTGCTGTTTTTCGAGTGTATGGCAATGACGGCCGCGTGGGGGAGTGGAAACAGAGATTAACCAAATTGGCTTCCTTGCTTACAGTGGACTAGATAGGCTCACTTCCTCTCTTGTCAATTAAACCTCCTTGCAGCAGCTCATAGGTTTGCTTGCTGTGATTTGAGTGTTTGGCAACGACGGCCGCGCGGGGGAGTGGAAACAGAGATTAACCAAATTGGCTTCCTTGCTTACAGTGGACTGGATAGGTTCACTTCCACTCTTGTCTATTAAATCTCCTTGCAGCAGCTCATAGGTTCGCTTGCTGGGATTTGAGTGTATGGCAATGACGGCCGCGTGGGGGAGTGGAAACAGAGATTAACCAAATTGGCTTCCTTGCTTACAGTGGACTAGATAGGTTCACTTCCACTCTTGTCTATTAAACCTCCTTGCTGCAGCTCATAGGTTCGCTTGCTGGGATTTGAGTGTATGGCAATGACGGCCGCATGGGGGAGTGGAAACAGAGATTAACCAAATTGGCTTCCTTGCTTACAGTGGACTAGATAGGTTCACTTCCACTCTTGTCTATTAAACCTCCTTGCAGCATCTCATAGATTCGCTTGCTGGGATTTGAGTGTATGGCAATGACGGCCGCGTGGGGGAGTGGAAACAGAGATTAACCAAATTGGCTTCCTTGCTTACAGTGGACTAGATAGGCTCACTTCCTCTCTTGTCAATTAAACCTCCTTGCAGCAGCTCATAGGTTTGCTTGCTGTGATTTGAGTGTTTGGCAATGACGGCCGCGCGGGGGAGTGGAAACAGAGATTAACCAAATTGGCTTCCTTGCTTACAGTGGACTGGATAGGTTCACTTCCACTCTTGTCTATTAAATCTCCTTGCAGCAGCTCATAGGTTCGCTTGCTGGGATTTGAGTGTATGGCAATGACGGCCGCGTGGGGGAGTGGAAACAGAGATTAACCAAATTGGCTTCCTTGCTTACAGTGGACTAGATAGGTTCACTTCCACTATTGTCTATTAAACCTCCTTGCTGCAGCTCATAGGTTCGCTTGCTGGGATTTGAGTGTATGGCAATGACGGCCGCGTGGGGGAGTGGAAACAGAGATTAACCAAATTGGCTTCCTTGCTTACAGTGGACTAGATAGGTTCACTTCCACTCTTGTCTATTAAACCTCCTTGCAGCATCTCATAGATTCGCTTGCTGGGATTTGAGTGTATGGCAATGACGGCCGCGTGGGGGAGTGGAAACAGAGATTAACCAAATTGGCTTCCTTGCTTACAGTGGACTAGATAGGCTCACTTCCTCTCTTGTCAATTAAACCTCCTTGCAGCAGCTCATAGGTTTGCTTGCTGTGATTTGAGTGTTTGGCAATGACGGCCGCGCGGGGGAGTGGAAACAGAGATTAACCAAATTGGCTTCCTTG
This sequence comes from Microcaecilia unicolor, assembly GCF_901765095.1. Taxonomy (NCBI): domain Eukaryota; kingdom Metazoa; phylum Chordata; class Amphibia; order Gymnophiona; family Siphonopidae; genus Microcaecilia; species Microcaecilia unicolor. Next base: position 33,028 of record NW_021963720.1, on the reverse strand, counting down.
CTTACAGTGGACTGGATAGGTTCACTTCCACTCTTGTCTATTAAATCTCCTTGCAGCAGCTCATAGGTTCGCTTGCTGTTTTTCGAGTGTATGGCAATGACGGCCGCGTGGGGGAGTGAAAACAGAGATTAACCAAATTGGCTTCCTTGCTTACAGTGGACTAGATAGGTTCACTTCCACTCTTGTCTATTAAACCTCCTTGCAGCAGCTCATAGGTTCGCTTGCTGGGATTTGAGTGTATGGCAATGACGGCCGCGTGGGGGAGTGGAAACAGAGATTAACCAAATTGGCTTCCTTGCTTACAGTGGACTAGATAGGTTCACTTCCACTCTTGTCTAGCAGCAGCTCATAGGTTCGCTTGCTGGGATTTGAGTGTATGGCAATGACGGCCGCGTGGGGGAGTGGAAACAGAGATTAACCAAATTGGCTTCCTTGCTTACAGTGGACTAGATAGGTTCACTTCCACTCTTGTCTATTAAACCTCCTTGCAGCAGCTCATAGGTTCGCTTGCTGGGATTTGAGTGTATGGCAATGACGACCGCGTGGGGGAGTGGAAACAGAGATTAACCAAATTGGCTTCCTTGCTTACAGTGGACTAGATAGGTTCACTTCCACTCTTGTCTATTAAACCTCCTTGCAGCAGCTCATAGGTTCGCTTGCTGTTTTTCGAGTGTATGGCAATGACGGCCACGTGGGGGAGTGGAAACAGAGATTAACCAAATTGGCTTCCTTGCTTACAGTGGACTAGATAGGTTCACTTCCACTCTTGTCTATTAAACCTCCTTGCAGCATCTCATAGATTCGCTTGCTGGGATTTGAGTGTATGGCAATGACGGCCGCGTGGGGGAGTGGAAACAGAGATTAACCAAATTGGCTTCCTTGCTTACAGTGGACTAGATAGGTTCACTTCCACTCTTGTCTATTAAACCTCCTTGCAGCAGCTCATAGGTTCGCTTGCTGGGATTTGAGTGTATGGCAATGACGGCCGCATGGGGGAGTGGAAACAGAGATTAACCAAATTGGCTTCCTTGCTTACAGTGGACTAGATAGGTTCACTTCCACTCTTGTCTATTAAACCTCCTTGCAGCAGCTCATAGGTTCGCTTGCTGTTTTTCGAGTGTATGGCAATGACGGCCGCGTGGGGGAGTGGAAACAGAGATTAACCAAATTGGCTTCCTTGCTTACAGTGGACTAGATAGGTTCACTTCCACTCTTGTCTATTAAACCTCCTTGCAGCAGCTCATAGGTTCGCTTGCTGTTTTTCGAGTGTATGGCAATGACGGCCGCGTGGGGGAGTGGAAACAGAGATTAACCAAATTGGCTTCCTTGCTTACAGTGGACTAGATAGGCTCACTTCCTCTCTTGTCAATTAAACCTCCTTGCAGCAGCTCATAGGTTTGCTTGCTGTGATTTGAGTGTTTGGCAACGACGGCCGCGCGGGGGAGTGGAAACAGAGATTAACCAAATTGGCTTCCTTGCTTACAGTGGACTGGATAGGTTCACTTCCACTCTTGTCTATTAAATCTCCTTGCAGCAGCTCATAGGTTCGCTTGCTGGGATTTGAGTGTATGGCAATGACGGCCGCGTGGGGGAGTGGAAACAGAGATTAACCAAATTGGCTTCCTTGCTTACAGTGGACTAGATAGGTTCACTTCCACTCTTGTCTATTAAACCTCCTTGCTGCAGCTCATAGGTTCGCTTGCTGGGATTTGAGTGTATGGCAATGACGGCCGCGTGGGGGAGTGGAAACAGAGATTAACCAAATTGGCTTCCTTGCTTACAGTGGACTAGATAGGTTCACTTCCACTCTTGTCTATTAAACCTCCTTGCAGCATCTCATAGATTCGCTTGCTGGGATTTGAGTGTATGGCAATGACGGCCGCGTGGGGGAGTGGAAACAGAGATTAACCAAATTGGCTTCCTTGCTTACAGTGGACTAGATAGGCTCACTTCCTCTCTTGTCAATTAAACCTCCTTGCAGCAGCTCATAGGTTTGCTTGCTGTGATTTGAGTGTTTGGCAATGACGGCCGCGCGGGGGAGTGGAAACAGAGATTAACCAAATTGGCTTCCTTGCTTACAGTGGACTGGATAGGTTCACTTCCACTCTTGTCTATTAAATCTCCTTGCAGCAGCTCATAGGTTCGCTTGCTGGGATTTGAGTGTATGGCAATGACGGCCGCGTGGGGGAGTGGAAACAGAGATTAACCAAATTGGCTTCCTTGCTTACAGTGGACTAGATAGGTTCACTTCCACTATTGTCTATTAAACCTCCTTGCTGCAGCTCATAGGTTCGCTTGCTGGGATTTGAGTGTATGGCAATGACGGCCGCGTGGGGGAGTGGAAACAGAGATTAACCAAATTGGCTTCCTTGCTTACAGTGGACTAGATAGGTTCACTTCCACTCTTGTCTATTAAACCTCCTTGCAGCATCTCATAGATTCGCTTGCTGGGATTTGAGTGTATGGCAATGACGGCCGCGTGGGGGAGTGGAAACAGAGATTAACCAAATTGGCTTCCTTGCTTACAGTGGACTAGATAGGCTCACTTCCTCTCTTGTCAATTAAACCTCCTTGCAGCAGCTCATAGGTTTGCTTGCTGTGATTTGAGTGTTTGGCAATGACGGCCGCGCGGGGGAGTGGAAACAGAGATTAACCAAATTGGCTTCCTTGCTTACAGTGGACTGGATAGGTTCACTTCCACTCTTGTCTATTAAATCTCCTTGCAGCAGCTCATAGGTTCGCTTGCTGTTTTTCGAGTGTATGGCAATGACGGCCGCGTGGGGGAGTGAAAACAGAGATTAACCAAATTGGCTTCCTTGCTTACAGTGGACTAGATAGGTTCACTTCCACTCTTGTCTATTAAACCTCCTTGCAGCAGCTCATAGGTTCGCTTGCTGGGATTTGAGTGTATGGCAATGACGGCCGCGTGGGGGAGTGGAAACAGAGATTAACCAAATTGGCTTCCTTGCTTACAGTGGACTAGATAGGTTCACTTCCACTCTTGTCTAGCAGCAGCTCATAGGTTCGCTTGCTGGGATTTGAGTGTATGGCAATGACGGCCGCGTGGGGGAGTGGAAACAGAGATTAACCAAATTGGCTTCCTTGCTTACAGTGGACTAGATAGGTTCACTTCCACTCTTGTCTATTAAACCTCCTTGCAGCAGCTCATAGGTTCGCTTGCTGTTTTTCGAGTGTATGGCAATGACGGCCGCGTGGGGGAGTGCAAACAGAGATAAGTAAATTTATTTATTTATTTTATTGCACTTGTATCCCACATTTCCCCACCTATTTTGGAAACAGAGATTAGACTCACTTCCACTCCAGTCTATTGCACCTCTTTGTTTAACCTTCAAAAAGATTTGTGCAGCGCTGGGTTATGGCTGGTGATCGCTGCATACTGTAAGCAGTTTTCACAGTTTAACAACGTCCTTCATTGTTAAACTGTACTACTACTACCACTACTATTTAGCATTTCTATAGCGCTACAAGGCATACGCAGCGCTGCACAAACATAGAAGAAAGACAGTCCCTGCTCAAAGAGCTTACAATCTAATAGACAAAAAATAAATAAAGTAAGCAAATCAAATCAATTAATGTGAACGGGAAGGAAGAGAGGAGGGTAGGTGGAGGCGAGTGGTTACGAGTCAAAAGCAATGTTAAAGAGGTGGGCTTTCAGTCTAGATTTAAAGGTGGCCAAGGATGGGGCAAGACGTAGGGGCTCAGGAAGTTTATTCCAGGCGTAGGGTGCAGCGAGACAGAAGGCGCGAAGTCTGGAGTTGGCAGTAGTGGAGAAGGGAACAGATAAGAAGGATTTATCCATGCAGCGGAGTGCACGGGAAGGGGTGTAGGGAAGGACGAGTGTGGAGAGATACTGGGGAGCAGCAGAGTGAGTACATTTATAGGTTAGTAGAAGAAGTTTGAACAGGATGCGAAAACAGATAGGGAGCCAGTGAAGGGTCTTGAGGAGAGGGGTAGTATGAGTAAAGCGACCCTGGCGGAAGATGAGACGGGCAGCAGAGTTTTGAACCGACTGGAGAGGGGAGAGGTGACTAAGTGGGAGGCCAGCAAGAAGCAGATTGCAGTAGTCTGAACGAGAGGTGACAAGGGTATGGATGAGGGTTTTGGTAGAGTGCTCGGAAAGAAAGGGGTGGATTTTACGGATGTTGTAAAGAAAGAAACGACAGGTCTTGGCGGTCTGCTGGATATGAGCAGAGAAGGAGAGAGAAGAGTCAAAGATGACCCCAAGGTTTCGAGCTGAGGAGACAGGGAGAATGAGAGAGCCATCAACAGAAATAGAAAACGGGGGGAGCGGGGAGGTGGGTTTGGGGGGGAAAATGAGAAGCTCGGTTTTGGTCATATTTAATTTCAGGTGGCGTTGAGACATCCAGACAGTAATGTCAGACAAGCACGCTGAAACTTTGGTTTGGATGCAAGGTGAGATATCAGGGGTAGAAAGGTAGATTTGGGAGTCATCAGCATAGAGATGGTAGGAAAAGCCATGGGATGAGATTAATGAACCAAGGGAAGAAGTGTAGATAGAAAAGCACTGCGTAACCCTAGTAGCGCTCTAGAAATGTTAAGTAGTAGTAGCGGTCCTTCTGTCATTAAACCTTATTTTAAGCTTGAGAAGAACGCCAGAGCCGCTAAGTTATGGCCCCTGTGACATAATCATAAGGAAATAGGAGGATCCCGGACAATAATCCTCAGTGTTAAGTACATCAGCTGTCTTCTTCTATAAAACATTTATTTTGGAGGATAATATGTCAAATGTCCACATGTAAAGGACTGGGCAAAGAAAAAAATGAATCCCGCTGTATCCCTTTGTTACCTTTAGCCTCATGAGTCCCAGACCCCCCTGGGTCTCTGTAACTGGGGAAAAAAAGGGAGGAACTAGGAGACAGGAAGGAGGGCAGACAGCCCTGGTGTCTTCAAATTACACAAAGTCCCTGACAAAGATCCTGTTCCACACAGACACTCCTTTATTTTGAAGATGTGAAACAGAAACTGAATTCTTTACTCTCATTTCCTGTAAGAATCATGGCTGCTGCAAACCCTGCTGAGAGTCTGCGAGATGAAGCTTCTTGTTCTATCTGTCTGGATTATTTCACAGATCCAGTGACCATAGACTGTGGACACAACTTCTGCCGCTCCTGTATCACTCAGAGCTGGGAGGGGAGAGACAGAAACTTCCCCTGTCCTCAGTGCAGGGAAACATCTCAGCAGAGAAACCTCAGACCTAACAGGCACCTGGCAAATATGACAGAAATGATGAAAAAGCTCAGTCAGTGTTCAGTGAGACCCAAAGAGGAGAATCTGTGTGAGGAACATGAAGAGAAACTGAAGCTGTTTTGTGAAGAGGATCAGAAAATTATCTGCCTGATTTGTAGAGAGTCCAGAGATCACAGATCTCACACCGTGAGCCCCATAAAGGAGGCTGTGCAGGAATACAAGGTGAGTGTCAGTAGCTTTAGTATAACAGTGTGTCCTGGGGTCACTGATATCACACTCTGATCCCCCTAGTGGAGGAGTAGCCTAGTGGGTAGTGCAGCAGACTTTGGTTCTGGTGAACTGGGTTCAATTCCCACTGCAGCTCTGTGACCCTGGACAAGTCACTTAACCCTCTATTGCCCCAGGTACAAATAAGTATCTGTATATACTATGTAAACTGCTTTGAATGTAGTTGCAAAAACCATAGAAAAGTGCTTTATCAAGTCCCATTTTCTTTTGGAGGCTGTGCAGGAATACAAGGTGTGTGTCAGTTTCTTTATTATCACAAAGTAGAGGAGTGTGGTAGCCGTGTTAGTCCACTCTTAAGGTTATCAATAGAAATCAAACAAAATAAAACATGGAAAAGAAAATAAGATGATACCTTTTTTATTGGACATAACTTAATACATTTCTTGATTAGCTTTCGAAGGTTGCCCTTCTTCCAGATCGGGTTCTACATGGAATGTTGCTACTTTTTCAGATTCTGCGTGGAATCTTGTCACTCTTTAGCATTCCGGAATCTTGCTGTTCTTTGGGGTTCTGCGTGGAACGTTGCTACTCTTTGAGATTCTGCCTGGAATCTTGTTACTCTTTAGGGTTCCAGAATCTTGCTATTCTTTGGGGTTCTACATGTAGAGAGGTGTGGTAGCCGTGTTAGTCCTCGCTTAAGGTTATCAGTAGAAATCAAACAAAATAAAACATGGAAAAGAAAATAAGATGATACCTTTTTTATTGGACATAACTTAATACATTTCTTGATTAGCTTTCGAAGGTTGCCCTTCTTCCTCAGATCGGAAATAAGCAAATGTGCTAGCTGACAGTGTATATAAGTGAAAACATTCAAGCATTACTATGACAGTCTGACAGGGTGGGAGGAGGGGGGTGGGTAGGAAGTACATCAAAGCATTATCACAGTATGTCCTGGGGTCACAGTCACAGATATCCCCATAGTGGAGGAGTTGCCGAGTGGTTAGTGCAGCAGACTTTGCTTCTGGGTTTGATTCCCACTGCAGCTCTGTGACTCTGAGCAAGTCACTTAACCCTCCATTGCCCCAGGTCTAATCTTATTTAATGAATTTGTATCCCACATTTTCCCACCTATTTGCAGGCTGAATGTGGCTTACAGAGCCCTGTTATGGCATTGGGTCTGCTTTCAGTGATAAGTTAAAGAGCAGGACAGTAGCTCTGAGTCAGGGTCTTTCTTTGATCTATCTCCCAGGCCAGCAGTTAATGCTTCACACCTTCTTAGCCCAGAGAATCCCGCTTCTAGGGTTTGTCTGGAGGCAGGGGGGGGGGGGACTGCAAGGCGCTTTCAGGTAATTGTTGGGGGGGGGAGGGGGATGTCACATGTGTGGCTGACTGTCTTTGCTTGCTGGCCAGTTGGCGCACAGGGAGAGGTTGGGAGACAATGCTAGGGTATTTAGCTTAATTGCTCTTTGGAATGTGTTAGGCAGGGATTCTGGTGCTTGAATATTGGTTTTAGACTTCACTGGAGTTTTCACAGAGTCATGTGCAATCAGGTCAGCAGTATTGCTTCTCTAGCTAAATGCTCACTTGTGTGCAGACCACTCAATGTCAGACTGATTCACTCAAAGCCATAAGATCAATTTATCTTTTCAGTTTGGCCAATCCACACAAGTCCTCTCTCCTCACAAACCCAACATCCCCGGCCTAATCATATGCAGTGCAGAAGGCTCCTTCAGGCACCCTGAAAGGGTCCTCTGCCCCACAGTAATCATTCAGGGCAAGATGCACTAACCTACCCTGGCATGCATTAAAGCCCAATTTCCGACGACAACGACGGTAGCAGCAAACGAAAACGGAATGCAGATGAGCAAATTGTGTAGAAACCCTATTGAAATGAGATACACTAAAGTTTTCCGCTTGCCCTAACGATGGAAAACTACGGGAAAGCTAACGATCGGGAGGGAGCAAAGGCGCTCGTCAGGAGCGTCCTTTATGGATGGCCTTGCCCCCCTCTTAGGTCGCCACTGCTCCCCGCTTCCTCCTGCATTAATAAAAAATCCTGCACTAATAAAAAATCCAACTTTAAGCTGCCCCGGCCCCCTTCTCTTCCTCTCTTCCTCCCCAGCTCCGCCTCCTACCATCTTCTGCCCCCGTGCCCGACCCCCGCCGCCCCCCCTGAGGTCGTTGCTGGCGCTCCCCCCATCCACCAGGCCCCCCCTCCGTCTTACTGGGCCCGCGCAGCGCCTCTCACCTCTGTGTGAAGGTGCTGCACGGGCAAGAAGAACAGCTGATCGCCTCTTCACCGAGTCTTCGGACGTCCCTCCTGGGCCCACCCTCGTCTGACGTAAGTAACCTGATGTTTAAAGCGCTGCCCGGGGCTGTGTTTGTGATTGGAAGTAGGAGTTAGAGGAGAGGTAGTAGTCTCGATTACTGGTGTGGGTCTGCTCTGAGGTCCTCGGAGCCTGTCTCCGGGTTGCTTTCGGTGTGTTGTTCCAGCACCTTACACCGCCACAGCCGCCCTGATCGCTCTATTTGCGGTGTTATCAGGACAGTCTGGTGCTCCGAAGCATTTGCCCGGGGTGCAGAGACTCCGCAACCCTGGGGGCTGTGCCAGTGGATGGAGGTAGGAATCGGAGGAGGGCTGCAGGCTCAGTCTTCGGCTGCTGACCTGTTCTGTATCCTTTGGCGCCTTACACCGGGGCGCCATCGCGTTGCTCCTGCTCCCCTTGCCGCCGCTGCCGCTTCGGTAATGGAATTCAAACCTGCGTGGGGTAAACACAAAGGAATCCTGTTTAGAAGGAATGGTTTCCTGGAATCTTAGCGGAGTTTGGGTGGCGACGCCGGTAATTGGGAAACAAAACGGGAGCTGGGCAGACTTCTACGGTCTAGGCCCTGATGGTGACTGAATAGATAGGGATGAGCTGGAGTGTAAATTTTAAGGGGCTTTGAGGTTAGCTTCAGAACTTAGTACAAGACAAATGCTGGGTAGACTTTTACGGTCTGTGCCCTGAGAAAGGCAAGGAGAAATCAAACTCAGTATCACATACCATGTAAAATGAGTTTATCTTGTTGGGCAGACTGGATTATTATTATTATTTGTTGCATTTGTATCCCACATTTTCCTACCTTTTTGCAGGCTCAGTGTGGCTTACAATGTTCCGTTATGGCATTCACCATTCCAGAGTAAAAAGTTATAGTTGGAGTTACATGGAGAATAGGATAATAGGCATAGAAGGAAACCAGTTAGAATATAAAATAGAGTGGTGATGTGTTGCAGTTTATTTATTTATTTTTGTTACATTTGTACCCTGCACTTTCCCACTCATGGCAGGCTCAATGCAGCTTACATGGGGCAATGGAGGGTTAAGTGACTTGCCCAGAGTCACAAGGAGCTGCCTGTGCCAGGAACCGAACTCAGTTCCTCAGGACCAAAGTCCACCACCCTAACCACTAGGCCACTCCTCCACTCCAGTTACAATTATTGATCGATGTTGGACAGTACAGGTCTTTATCTGCCGTCATTTACTATGTTACCACTTCTTCTGTGCTCCAGCCCCTCATCCTCTCTTCCCACCCTCCCATAGGTGTAGGGAATGGAAGATGCAACAAGTCATGGTGGAAGTAAATGCTTCTATGACTGCAGACCTTTGGCAGCATCAGCAGTGGCTGAAGAAGGTGGATGACGGAATTTGGCAGAAAATCAACACTAGCATTGGCTGGTTGACAACCCTATGGATATTATGTTTTCTCTGATAGAGGGTTAACACTCTCGCTACATTTTTAACACATCACTTGCTTTTTTTTACAGTGTTTGGTATTATAATCCCTCCGAAGGGACGTTAATGCTTTACCTGAGTCAACTGGTGCCTCTGTTCACACTGAAAGGGGTAGGGATTAAATGGGTCTCAGCTCCTTGTGACTCTAGGCAAGTCACTTAACCTACAAATAAGTACCTGAGTGAATATACTATGTGAACTGCTTTGAATGTAGTTGCAAAAACCATAGAAAAGTGGTCTATCAAGTCCCATTTCCCTTTCCTCCATAGTGGAGGCTGTGCAGGAATCCAAGGAGTGTGTCAGTATCTTTAGTATCACAGTGTGTCCTGGGAAGCTGAGAGATGAAGGTGTGTGTTTTTTATGGAGTTGAATTAGCAGCATTTTGAAGCATATGAGTAGTAAGATCAATCATCAAAACTTGAACCCTGGCTGCTGTCTATTCAGGCATCTTCCATATACATTCAGGGGTCAATATTCAGCCTGTGAGTTGTGGCTCCCCGAAGGAATACAGGTATTGCCAATACTCCATGCTGTACCCAAGAACCTAAACAGATGATAATAATGAATAATCTTATTGAATTACCCCCTCGTAATGCTGTTTCATCTTGTCTTACATTTCCCTATCTGTAGGAATGTGATATATAAAACAATTCACTCTGCTAATTTCTCCTATCAAGGCACCAAAATTCTCTTCCTAAATCAATCAAGTTTACAGCTGATTACCTAACTTTTACAAGTCTTCTAAAAACACATTTCTTCAGTTTGGCCTTTCTGAATACAAAGAACTCTTTTCTTAATCTCGTTTCCCACCTAGTCCTGCCTAATTATGCTCTCACCTATCCACTCCTGAGATAGTCTAAAGCCCTGGTTAGGACACCTTGTTCATGGTTCAGTTTACCTGGTTAGATATGGGGCACTGGAACTGAATATTACTGGTGCCTGCATATCGCTCAGTTCCACCCTGACTCTGCCTCCGTTTCACCCCTCCACTGCTTGGACAGAACTTTTGCCAATATTCAGTGGCACTGTTGGGTTAAGTGCTGTTTAATATTGGCTCATGGCCAGTTTAGCACGATTTAACCAGGCAGAAGCCTATCCTGCCTGGTTATATCACTTTGAATATTGACCCATCAGAATTCAGTTATCTTAAAGACGGGGGCAGGCCCAGGAGGAGACAGACGCGCGACCGAAGCTGGGCGAAGACAGGCATCAGTTTTTGTACTTGCCCGTGCAGCGCCTTCGGACAGAGGAGAGAGGGGCTGCACGGGCCCGGTAAGAGGGAAGGGGCCCAGTGGATGGGGGGGAATGGCGGCGACGACGACCCCAAGAGGGGGCGGGGCACAGGGCGGAGGATGTCAGGAGGCGGAGCTGAGGGGAGACAGAGTAGTGAGGAAGGGAGGGGGGCTGGGGCTGCTAAAGGTATGTTTTGCTTTTTAATTTATAATGCAGAGGGAAGCGGGGGGGGGGGGGGAATGGCGACCTCGGGGGGGGGGGCAAGGACGGCCATACAGGACACTCCTGACGAGCGCCTTTGCCCCCTCCCGACCCTTTTTATTTTTGTTTTGATTTGGGAGCCACGTGCTTGTGTTTTGACTGTTTGTGGCATGCGCAGAGCAGCTAACATAACGCTTGGCTGCTCTGCACATGCTTTAGGGGCCGATTACCGACGTGGATTACGATTCTTTGATACATTGTACTTTTCAATACTGATCCGAGCATGTGTGACTTGTTTTTTGGGTGCATTCTTTGTTTTTTAAAAATCGTTAGGGACTTTAACGATTTAGATTTTTTAACATTTGCTTGATGCATCTGCCTCTCAATCCCTGATTAGGACACCTTGGTCATGGTTCAGTTTATGTGGTTAGATATGGGGCACTGGAACTGAATATCACTGGTGCCCGCTTATCTCTCAGCTCCACCCTGACTCTGCCCCCGTTTCACCCCTCCTCTGCCTGGACAGAACTTTTGCCAATATTCAGTGGCACTGTTGGGTTAAGTGCTGTTTAATATTGGCTCATGGCCAGTTCAGTATGATTTAACCAGGCAGGAGCCTATCCTGGTTATATCACTTTGAATATTGATCCATCAGAATTCTGTTATTTCAAAGAAACGATCTAAATTGGAAGGAACATCTCACATTTACAGTCAAATCTGAAATTGTGGCTATAAAAATAATCACATGCTAATCAATGATGTTTAATGTTCACAGGAAAAACTTAAAATGCACCTGGAGCCTCTGAGAAAGAATCTGGAAGATCTTCTGAAGTTTAAATCTACTGAAGAGAAGAAAGCTGAAGAGCTGAAGGTGGGTGTCTGTGTCTCCTTCTGAGCCAGTTTCTGCAGGGTTTTTGTTCCTCTCACTATATCAATCCCCTGAATCACCTGAATAAGAGAATAATATCATCATCATTATTATTATTATTAGCATTTGTATAGCGCTACTAGACGCACGCAGCGCTGAACACCTGACACAAAGAGACAGTCCCTGCCCAAAAGAGCTTACAATCTAAATAATACAGACAGACAAGACAGTTACGGGTGAGGGAAGTGATGGGTGAGAAGGAAGGAAGGGACAAGGGGAGGGCAATTGAATAATAATAAATAATACTAAATTGGATAATGGAATTCAATCTGCCTTGTTACTGCATGGAAACTATTTCTTGGTTCCTTATTGGCTGAGAACAGGCGGATTCTGAATCTGTAAGTGGAACAAAGGAAAAGGTTAACATTGTATTTCTTGCAGAGAGTTAGTGTGGTGTGGGCTGCAAAATGGGAAAGGAGCATCGGGCTCAAGCTTGATCCAGTCCAGCAGTGTAGAGTGGGGGTCTTTGGGGCTGTTGTGGTGCCAGGAAGGATGGCTGCAGGGCTGAGTGCACCAGGGCCTGTTAGGGGGCAGGAATTGGAGAAGTAGCATGGTCCTGGGAATCTGTGCATGCTTGAAAGGGTCTCTGGTGTGGGGAAGCAGAGTAAGAAGTAAGTTCTAGGCCCACTGGGGAAAACATTGGCTCGATCTGGGGCCGTGCTGGGCTCAAAAGTGTGGCAGCTGACTGGCCATGTTGGAGTGAGTCTGGGAAACCAACTTGAGCACCAGTGGGCCCAAATTCCCTAATTGCAAGGGCGTGAAATACAAGACGCTACACGCGTCAACCTTTTCTCACATGAGCACACAGCTTTGGAATACACTGCCGCGCAACCTAAGAATGACTCACAAACAAGCTTCCTTCCGCAAATCATTGAAGACCCACCTGTTTGAAACAATCTACGGAAAGAGCCAAAACACATAGAGTCCACACTCACTATTCATCAATGCATCACACAACCACTTCTGACCCTCACCCCCCTTAATTCCACATCACCCATACATGTACTCACAGAAATATGTACACCATATGTCTGTGTGTCTTAATACTGCCCTTTAAGCTTCCCATTGTCTCCTTCCAATGTTTCAATGTTGATGTCCCATTGTAATATTCCTAACGATACTTCGATGGTCTCGCATAACCTGTACAATGTAACCCATAACCAAGCTGTACAATTGTATTTCCACTCTTCATATCTTATTGTAAGCCACACTGAACCCGCAAAGAGGTGGGAAAATGTGGGATACAAATGCAATAAATAAATAAATAAAACAGGAGCTCTGACAAACCCAGAAATGTGTGCATGATGTTCAGGATCACAGGTCCACGCAGGGCCCATAAAGAAAGTGGAGCTTGGTGTGGAACAGAACCAGGACTCAGTGGGGAGGTCAGAAGTGGGAGTCAGGGCCGCCGAGAGACTGGGCCGGGCCCGGGACAAGCTCCCCCCCTCCCCCGAAGTCATTGCCACTCCTCCTCAACCCGACCCCCTACACGGAAGTTACGTCAGACGAGGGCGGGACACAGGGAGGGAAGGAGGCCCGAAGGGAGATGATCTGCTGCCTGCAGCGCTTTCACACGGAGGTGAGAGGCACTGTGATTTCAATGCAGGGGGCCCGGCCCGGTGGCGGACGGTCGACCACAGAGGGCGGGTGGGACCAGTGGCGTACGTAGCGTATTTGACACCCGGGGCCTATCATTTTTTAACACCCCCCCTCCTCTATATGAAAGAATTATTTTTAATAATAATCCACGAGTCACACAACAAGGGTGTACCTGGGAAAAGGCAGCATCTTAAACATTGCAGTGAGCATTAGAACATCAATACACCCGATTTGGGCGACCCTGTGAGAAGGATGCCCATCTTGCAATTTGTGTCGAAAGATGGACGTCCTTCTCTTTCGAAAATAAGCCTGCTAGGGTCTCAAGAATATCAACTCAAATAAACACTCAAAATGTAAATAGTCTTCCAACCTGATACAATCAATGGTACTAAGCCATGCAGACTACTGCAACGGAATTTACGCAGGATGCAAAGAACAAATCCTAAAGAAACTCCAGACTGCTCAAAACACGGCAGCGAGACTTATCTTTGGGAAAACGCGATACGACAATGCAAAACCCCTTCGCAACAAACTACACTGGCTCCCAATCAAAGAACGTATCACCTTCAAAATCTGCACTATGGTCCACAAAATTATCCACGGCGCAGCCCCGGGATACATGGCTGACCTGATCGACCTGCCAACTAGAAATACATCCAAATCAACACGATCATACCTAAGTCTCCACCACCCTAGCTTCAAAGGACTGAAATACAAATCTACCTATGCGTCCAGCTTTTCTTATATAAGCACCCAACTGTGGAATGCACTACCAAAAGCCTTGAAAGAGACGAATGACCTCCTAAACTTCAGGAAAAAACTGAAAACAAACCTCTTCAAAAAGACATACCCCAATGATCTATGAACTGACAAATTTCCGCAAGCTATTGAAAACCTCTCTCTTCGACAAGATATACAACAAAGATCAACACATGTAACTGTATAATCTTTGACTTATCCAGAAAAGTTTTATACTATCTTTTGCTTTAATACTTTAATCACTTAACCCAAAACTCTCTGTAATAACAAATGTATGTTCCCTTCTACTTCCCATATCCACGATGAATTGTAAGCCACATTGAGCCCGCAAAAAAGTTGGGATAATGTGGGATACAAATGCAATAAATAAATAAATAAAATCCAACATAAATGCCACCTCACTGCAACACAACACAACTAATAACAGTATGTACACAACTCAACTCTTCAGTCGCACTATTCCCTAATGTGGCTGTACCACATGAACTTTACCATTACATCACTTTGTATTTGTTTACACCGGAGTTTGCAATCGCACCTCCGGAACTATGTAAGCCACATTGAGTCTACAAATATGTGAAAAAATGTGGAATACAAATGTACCAAAATAAACACTGGGAGCCCTGTTTACTAAGCAGTGTTATAGGCGCGTTAATATTTTTAATGCAAGTTAACCATGTACGTGCATTAACCATGTAGGTGCATTAACCATGTACGTGCCTGCAATATCCCTATAGGCGCCTACATGGTTAGCACATGCTTTAAGTGTAGGCGCGCTAAAAACACAAACGCACTTTAGTAAACAGGACCCTGAGTCATAATGAAGTATGTTTCACTGGAAATACATTCAGATCTCTGTGAAGGCATGAAAAGCTGGAAAATGCCTGTTAGACAGCAATTTACCAGCTGAGATATCAAAGAAAAAATAAGGCAGGACAAGAAGGAATTATATAGTTAATATTCAGCATCTTAATTAATTCCTGAACAATTTAATCATCGCATCTTCTGAGACAAGAATTTAAAAAAAAAAAGACTGAACAGAGAGATTAAAAAGGTTGAGTGATAACTTGAAAATATTAAGATTCATTTCTTCGGTGGGAAAGTTAGGAATTATTGTTTATATTTTTAAATAAAAGGAGTTAGATAACAGATTATTGAAGAAAAAAGATGCACAATAGAACATACAAATAATAGAAAGATTGGATTTTTTATTTGTTGTAGATAGGCTAGTAGGGGGAGAATAACAGAAGAAGACCCTTTCATACTTACCTGAAGAAGAGGAGGGGTATCTTTCAATACTGACCCATGCAAGAAGGATTTTCCTTGAAGACACTGAAAGATAAAAAGAGATAAATGATTGAGAAAAATATACAGACACTAGAGTTTGACATAAAGAGAATTTACTTAAATCTGAGAACCTAACATACATTAATATTTAATTGGGAAACACCCTGAGTGTAATGAGATCTGTTGGTGGAAGAAAATGTAAAAGAAAAAAACTTGTAAAGTATCTTGTTTATACCAGACTGATTTCAAAACAATTTAAGTGAAAGTTCAAGCAAAGAATAATGAAAAAACTAAGACACCCATAGGAATATGATAAAATTAGAGGGATTTTGTCGCGTGCTCGAGGACCTTGGCATACTGTCAGGCTTCTTCCCCGGGAGCACTGGGTTCGTGAGCCCATGGGCCACTACCGTGGAGCGGCAGTGGAAGGCAAGATCACCTCCAAGGTAGAGATGAGACAAAACTGGACCGGAACCCCGGACTGGAGTTCTACACCGGAATACACGGAACTGGAACGCACCGGACGGGTGCGCACTGGAGTGGAGCCTGCTGGACTGGAACACACTGGAGGGCCCCACAGGACTGGAACATACAGGAGTGAAACCCGCTGGACTGGAACACACTGGACCTAGGCTTCACCTACGCTTGACCACCTTTCCCCGAGGGTTGAGCCCTCAGGTTCTGGCAGCCGGTAGGACTTACAGGAAAACCCGGAACTGGAACTTGCAAGCAGGAACAGCAGGAATGAAGATCCAGGAGTGCCCCCTGGCACCTAGGCGCAGGCAAGGCCGACAGGCAGGGACTGTCCGGGTTCTGGCAGTCGGCAGGTTTAAACACAATGACTAGTAAACTGTACCTAGGCTAATAGAAACGCTATACCCAGGCAAACCAGTCATACACAAGAAACATACACAGAGCACACTCAGGAGACTTGAAAGCTATACACCAGCTAACAACAAAGCTGTGCCCAAGCTAACAAGTCATGCACTGGAAACAAACACAGAGCACTAGCAAAGCTATACACCAGCTAACAACAAAGCTGTGCCCAAGCTAACAAGTCATGCACTGGAAACAAACACAGAGCACTAGCAAAGCTATACACAGGCTAACAAGCCACACGGTGCCTAAGCTGGCTAGTCTAAACAAACACAGAGCACTAGCAAAGCTATACACAGGCTAACAAGCCACACGGAGCCTAAGCTGGCTAGTCTAAACAAACACAGAGCACTAGCAAAGCTATACACAGGCTAACAAGCCACACGGTGCCTAAGCTGGTAAGTCTAAACATAGAAACTCACACAGAGCAAACACTGAAACAGTGTACAGAGCACTCTATACACCAGGGCCCTAGATGAACAATGCAAAGGCCAGGGCTGTAGTCTCTAAGTGATTAATAAAGCCCTTCCACACCAGAGGCACAGCTGCAGCAATCACCTTGCATCCAAACAGAGGCTTGACACACAGAGAAGTCAGCCCAGCGGGAGCCATCTTGGATCCTGGCATACAGGAGTCGGCGGCAGCCATCTTGGAAAAGGCATAGCCCACACAGGTGAGGTTCAGTAGGGCAATCAGCACACAGAGCCAGAGAGAAACTAAGACAGAGACAGACACAGAGACAAGCAGAAGCCAGCACAGCCACCGACTCCCAGAAACAGGGTAAGTCTGAGGGTTGTCACGGCCACAGACGTAACAGATTTGGCTGATAACATCTTATTAGTTTTCTGCTCTTATTCTATAAGGCTTAGGCATGTCCTGAAATCGTTAAATAAATGACATTAAGTGCACCCCATAGTTGTACCTCTCTCTTGGTGCCAGTTCATAGAATTGCCCCTCAGTGCTTTCATCACATCGTTGCTGAGGTCATCCGCTCGGTGAACTGTGACATTATAGTAAGGACTGATCTGGTGACATTCACTGACTGTTACATGTACATTTCTGCTCATTCAGGGATGGGTCTGTCCTGATGCCTTTTAACTGAGTTCCAGGATACAGATTTCAATCTGAAATAACTCCTGTGATGTGGAAGCTCATTTTCATCTAATTTAACCATTTATAACCTGTAACTGTTGATTGGTTTTGAGAGCTCCAGGATATAGTTGCGGATTCTGGATCCTCTGGTGTCACAAAGCTCAGCAGAGCTGGTGTTAGGTGAACTCAGTGGTCCTCAGGAAAACGAGATTTTCAAGCTCTTTCAGCTGGAGGTTCTGCACAGCCAGTGGGTGAAGTGAGGGTACCCTAACCCTAGCTTCCTACCATTCCACCTTCTTTTTAGAGACAGCACTATAACTACATTTAAATCACAGGATCTGCTGGTCTGTGACCACTTACTTTGTTGTTGTTGTTTTTGGGTTTTTTTGCTTGTTTGTTTTCTTGAATTTTTCAAAGCTTTATTGAAAATATAGCCAAATTTAACAGCAGTAGCCAGAAAACTAATTCTTAAAGAATCAACACCCCTTCATCCCCTCCCTCCTCCCCCTTATCCACAACCGTGGAGAACCACTACTCAACAAAATGTACAAAAGCTTGGGCTAGATACCAGAAGAAGAGAGAGGAGAACAAGATGCTAATGAATACTGAGGAAGGGAGAGAATGGGGAGATGCAGGGGGTAGATGCTTGGGAAGAATGAAGTGGAGGCTGCTTGTGGTAAGGGGTAAGAGCAGGAGAGGAGGGAGACCCCTCTTCTGCTCACTTAGAGACAATATGGGGACAACAGTGGTACAGGACCCAACTTTACAAAATTATTGGGGGTGCTAAACCCAGTGGAAATAACCCCTCCCTGGACACATACAAGGAATTTTCTCAAAATTGGGGGTGCTCAAGCACCCACAGCACTAACAGAGTTGGCTCCTATGGGTACTGGAATGGGTACAGTGCAGAGAGGCAGAGGGAGTTGCTGAGCAGGGGATGGAGGAGATTGTGAAAGGGGGATAAGCTTCTGAGTATGGTAGGAGAGGAAGGTTGGGAAAAGAGTGGGTGGTGAGAGGAGGAAGGCTGTGCTGGAGTCACGACTGTTAAAGGAGGAAGTGCTGTACCAGAGCCACCACTGAGAGGAGGTAATGGAGCCACTGCAAGTGTGGAATATGGGTTTGGGTGTGAGAAGGTACGTCTTGATTAATCTAGGGTGCTCAGTACACTTGTACTTGTCCTGCTGACAACAACAGAAATTTCTTGTTCATGGAAAGACCTCAATCCAGAATCACTGTACTGTTACTGAGAATTATCTTTCCGTGTTTAATCCAGAGTGAGACACAGATCAAACGACAGAAAGTGGAGTCTGAGTTTGAAGAGTTACAACAGTTTCTGAATAAGGAGAAGCAGATCCTTCTCTCGAGACTGGAAAAGGAAGAGAAGAAGATTCTCCAGAGAATCATGGAAAATGAGACCCAGCTAGAAGAGCAAAGTTCCTCCCTCATGCAGCTGATCACCGAGATAGAGGAGAAGAGTCAACAGCCGACCAACGAGTTACTGAAGGTGAGATTAGCAAATATATTTCTAAGGAAGTTACAGATCTTCCAGGAGGAATCAGGGAATTCAAGTAGCAGATCGAAATATCTTACATAATGGCTGATTTTTCAGCCAGCAGCTGCACTTACCAAATCAGAGGGGTAAATTGGGCAACTTTCATTTTTGGAAGTTTTGTATACTGTAGGGTCAGTAGAGAGGGACTATACAACTTTTTCACAACGTTGATGTTTTTCATGTTCTACAGCCTAAAAACTGTGGGTAAACATTTCATATTTTTTAAAGATGTAGTTAGTCCATACCTGAGGCTGAAATTTTGCAAGATTATACAGTTGATATCCCTCTGCTAGAAATAAGTCACTTACCCCACTTTTGATACCTTTTCACCCAGACATCACAACTCCACCTCTGCCCAAACCAGGCACTTGAGAGCCTCTACATGCAGATCACGGATCAGAGCCACTAAGGAGGTTTCAGTACTGTGCCCCATCCAAAAGTCTGATTGATGGGCATGAAGGACTTGAAAAGTTGCCCAAGTATCAGTTTCTCTACAACTTAGGAGATAAATGGTAGTTTTGAAATAGGCTGATACACTTGTTTCCATAATGAGTTTGGGTGTTTCTTATAGATTTTTGGATGCTGATCATAGAAATGGCATCAAAATTTTGTAGCTGTTTTTTGATTGAGCAGAGCTTTGAGTAGAGTATCCTAATGTATAATGTGTTCTCGTAAACTGTGAAATCTAACTAGAAATATTCTCTGTTTCATTTCCCTTTAGGACGTGAAGGATGCTCTGAGCAGGTACAAGTTAGTTTTCTGTCATTTTCTATGCGGCTGGATGGATTTTGAGTAAGAAAGAAGGGAATTAATTGATTGGAGAAAGGGAGAGGAGTAGCCTAATGGTTAGTGCAGTGGGCTTTGATCCTGGCAACCTGGGTTCAAGTCCCACAGCAGCTCTTTGTGACCTTGGGCAAATCACTTAACCCTCCATTGCCCTAGGAACAAAAAAACTGATTGTGAGCCCCCTAGGGACAGAGAAAGTACCTGTATATAATGTGTACAGTGCTGCATATGTCTAGTAGTGCTATAGAAATGATTAGTAGTGCATGTGGAATTAAGAATGGGAGAGAAGGAGGTGGGATTGAGTGCAGAAGGAGTTGCTGGGGATGGTCTCTGCTCTGACGCTGTCCATAACAAAGTAATTCTATAAAAATATGTTTATATTTCTTTGAAGGGTGAATAAACATGTGGATAATGGTGAGCCAGTTGATACTGTTTATCTGGATTTTCAGAAGACATTTGATAAAGTTCCCCATGAATTTCTCCTGAGGAAACTCAAAAGTCATAGGATGGGATACAGTGTCGTATTGTGGATTATAAGAACATAAGAGTAACCATACTGGGTCAGACCAATGGTCCATCTAGCCCAGTATCCTGCTTCCAACAGTGGCCAATCCAGGTCACACGTACCTGGCAGAAACCCAAATCGTGGCAACACTCCATGCTACAAATCCCAGGGCAAGCAGTTGCTTCCCTTGTCTCTTTCAATAGCAGTCTATAGACTTTTCCTCCAGGAATTTGTCCAAACCTTTTTTAAACACAGATACGCTAACCACTGTTATGACATCCTCTGGTAAAGAGTTTCAGAGCATAACTATTTGTTGAGTAAAATAATATTTCTTGCTATTTGTCTTAAAAGTATTTCCATGTAACTTCCTCAAGTGTCCCTTAGTCTTTGTAATTTTGGAATGAGTAAAAAACTGATTTACTTCTACTCATTCTACACCACCTGAATCATATCTCCCCTCAGCCGTCTCTTTTCCAAGCTGAAGAGCCCCAACCTCTTTAGCCTTTCCTCATACGAGAGGAGTTCCATCCCCTTTATCATTTTGGTCGCTCTTCTTTGAACCTTTTCTAATTCCGCTATTGGGCTCATTTTCAAAACAGAAAAACATCTAAAAAGTGGCATAAAGTAGCATTTGGCTCTTTTTCTCACAAAAACACCCAAATCAGTATTTTCAAAACCTATTTTTAGACGTTTTTCTATGAAGTCCGTCAGAAGTGTGTCCAAATCTCAAGGGATGTGTCAGGGGCGTGTTCAGGCTGGGACTTGTGTGTTCCTAAGACTTAGATGTTTTTCAGCCATAACGGAACAAAACAAAATCTTCCTGGACTAAAATTTAGACGTTTTTGAGCTAGACCTGTTTTCATAACGAATAAGGCACAAAAAGGTGCCCTAAATACCCAGATGACCACTGGAGGGAATCAGGGATGACCTCCCCTTATTCCCCTAGTGCTCACTAACCCCCTCCCACCCCCACAAAATGTGATGAAAAACATGACTTGCCAGCCTCTAGATATAATCGACAAATTATAATAAATAAATATAAAGGTAATCTCCTTCTGGTTCTATTAACAAATAGTGCATTCAAGTGTGGAGGAGGTATAAAGATAACATCATCGGCTTAATTTTCTGACAGAAAATGATACATTCAATTAATTTAAGGAGATGTTGCCTCAAGAAGCCCCCGGCTCGATTATATTACGAGCTCATGAGGGCTGGACCGCTTCATCATTGGCAACACCCCCACATTCTTAGAGCAGCCTGTCCCAAACATATGTGCTAATACTCTTTTTTTCTTTTTGTATACATTTTTTCTTTTTTCTAACATATGATGGGCAATCGTAAAGTTAAACGTAACAGCTACTTAGCTTTTGCAAGGTCCAATCCTTCTTTAGTTAGTAACATGCTGAACGCGACCAAGACCAACAATGGCCACCGTTTCGTCGCCTGCTTCAGGGTCAAGTGGTCTGCGTCTAACTAAAACAGAAAAATGTATATATTATGATATTGAAACCTTCATACAACTCTACATAACTTGTTTCTCTTAAGATATACTTTACAAAAACACCTCAGCTGAAGGATCAAACATTTCAAACGGACCAGCTTAGAATAAAGATGGCTCCTCGAATTTAAAGGTTCTCTTACGTCAGACGAAAATGATTGGCTCAACCAATCAGCTTGTATCCTCACCTTACATTCTTTCAACACGGAGAAAAAAGAAAAAATGTATACAAAAAGAAAAAAAGAGTATTAGCACATATGTTTGGGACAGGCTGCTCTAAGAATGTGGGAGTGTTGCCAATGATGAAGCGGTCCAGCCCTCATGAGCTCGTAATATAATCGAGCCGGGGGCTTCTTGAGGCAACATCTCCTTAAATTAATTGAATGTATCATTTTCTGTCAGAAAATTAAGCCGATGATGTTATCTTTATATCTCCTCCACACTTGAATGCACTATTTGCCAGCCTCTAGTCCAGCCTCAGATGTTATACTCAGGTCCATTAGAACAGCATGCAGGTCCCTGGAGTAGTCTAGTGGTGGGTGCAGTGCACTGCCGACAGGTGGACCCAGGCTCCTACCTCCCCCTACCTGTTACACTTGTGGAGGAAACTGTAAGCCCTCCAAATCTCACCAGAAACCCACATATAGGTGCCCCCTTCACCCGTAAGGGCTGTGGTAGTGGTGTACAGTTGGGGGTAGTGGGTTTTGGAGGGCTCAGCAGACAAGGTAAGGAAGCATTTTATGAAGTCCACTGCAGTGCCCCCTAGTGTGACCTACTGCTTTCCTGGGATGTCATGGGGACCAGTCTATTAAAAGTATCGGCTCCTCCTACATCCCAATGCCTTGATTTTGTGTGTTTTGCTCTTGGACGTTTCTTTTTTTTTTTTTTCGAGAATGGACCAAAAAACAAAATGTTCAAATCACAAAACCTTGTTCAAAACGGTATTTAAAAAAAAAAAAAAAAGATAGACATTTTTCTTTTTTGAAAATGGCCTTTTTTCCTATTCAGACTTTGACATCATTTAGAAAATGCCCTTCTATACCTTTTTTGAGATACAGTGGAGGAGTGGCCTAGTGGTTAGGGTGGTGGACTTTGGTCCTGGGGAACTGTGGAACTGAGTTTGATTCCCACTTCAGGCACAGGCAGCTCCTTGTGACTCTGGGCAAGTCACTTAACCCTCCATTGCCCCATGTAAGCCGCATTGAGCCTGCCATGAGTGGGAAAGTGCAGGGTACCAATGTAATAAAATAAATACAGTGACCAGAACTGAATGAAATTCTCACCATGGAGTGATAGAAAAGCATTATAGTATTTTCCTTCTTATTCACCATCCCTTTCCTAATAATTCTTAGCATCCTGTTTGCTTTTTTTGGCTGCCACCGCACACTGAGCAGAAGATTTCAGCGTATTATCTACAATGACACCCAGAACTTTTTCTGGAGCGCTGACTCCCAAGGTGGATCCTAGCCTCAGGTGACTATAATTCGGATTATTCTTTCTAATGTGCATTCATTCAAATTAAATTTTATCTGCTATTTGGACGCCCAGTCTTCCAATTTCCTAAGATCTTTCTAAAATATTTCACAGTCCACACGTGTTTTAACAACCTTGAATAGTTTTGTATCATCTGCAAATTTGATCACCTCACTTGTCATTCCGATTTCCATATCATTTATAAATATGTTAAATAGTACCGGTCCCAGTACAGATCCCCAGCGACACTCCACTGTTCACCCTCCTCTATTGAGAGAAAAGACCATTTATCCCTACCCTCTGTTTTCTGTCCAATAACCAATTCCTAATCTACACTGGTTAAAAGATAAAAAAAACAGAGTAGGGTTAAATGGTCAATATTCTCAATGGAATAAATAATGGGGTTCCTCAGGGTCTGTGCTGTGACCTCTACTTTTTAACCTAATCACAAATGATTTAGAAATGGGAATAATGAGTGGGGTGATTAAATTTGCTGAGGACAAAGTTATTCAAAGTTCTTAAAATACAAGAGGATTTACAGAATTTCATATTGACCAATTGGATGATTTCGCATATTACCAGCTGAGACATTACGTGGCCTCTCTGCCCAAACAATCTTTGACCGCGGAGATAGGGGATAACATAGTAACATAGTAGATGATGGCAGAAAAAGACCTGCACGGTCCATCCAGTCTGCCCAATAAGATAAATTCATATGTGCTACTTTTTATTTGTACCTGTCCTCTTCAGGGCACAGACCATATAAGTCTGGCCAGCACTATCCCCGCCTCCCAACCACTAGCCCCGCCTCCCACCACCAGCTCTGGCACAGACCGTATAAGTCTGCCCAGCACTATCCCCGTCTCCCAACCACCAGTCCCACCTCCCACCACCAGCTCTGGCACAGACCGTATAAGTCTGCCCAGCTCTATCCCCGCCTCCCACCACCAGCACTACACAGACCGTATAATTCTGCCCAGCACTATCCCCGCCTCCCAACCACCAGCCCCACCTCCCACCATCGGCTCTGCCACCCAATCTCAATTAAGCTCCTGAGGATCCATTCCTTCTGAACAGGATTCCTTTATGTTTATCCCACGCATGTTTGAATTCTGTTACCGTTTTCATCTCCACCACCTCCCGCGGGAGGGCATTCCAAGTATCCACCACGAAGCACACGAAGCACAGATGTAGTTTTGGAACTTTCTGGTTCTGCTTCTCAAACAGACCACTGAATCTCTTCCTTTTTTTGCTGGATGGATCAGCTGACTCATTAAATTTTAATGTGTGGCCAACGGCAGAAACAGACATGCCGGAATGGAGCATATCCAACACACCTATTTTGTCACTAAGACACATCACATGTTTCTTTCTCTTACGATCAACTTACTGAACTGTTGGGTCTGGAGGCCCAACAAAGAGTACCATTGAGATACTTTCACTCTTTTATAAGAGACTCGTTACAGAACTTTGACTTTTCCAAAATAATTGAACAATGGAATGCTGAACTGGGACTTAATCTCCAGGAGGAGCACTTACACAGACAGTTGGTATCGGTGACTAAGTTTACAGAGAACGTAGCCTGGCAAGAATTGCAGCTAAAATTTTACTGAGGCTGTATATCTCACCGTATAGGGCCTGGAGAGCAACCATAGCAGACGTGGATTCCTGTCCAAAGTGTGGGGCTTCCGGAGCACACCTGGGGCACATGTTTTGGACGTGTCCCGGGGTGCAACAATTCTGGAGGGACGTGGGACTGCAGGTATCTAACTGTTGGCGCACAAGATGGAAGATAGCTCCAGGACAATTATTTGAGTCTTTTGCCAGTGCAGGGTGTATGCCAGCGAAAATGAAAGCTTTTTTAAAGCGCACTGTGCTGATGGGTAAGAGAGCAATACTACAACTGTGGAGAAATGCAGAAAGCCCCTCCCTGGCACAGTGGCGTATAGCAATGATTCAAATGTGCTCATTGGAGAAACGGAAAATAAAAGACTTGGCGTCCAACAAAGGGGACATTTTTTGTGCCACTTGGGCACCCTTTTGGGACACGCTTACCCCTACTGCTCGAAGCCGTATCCTGAACTTATGAGGGGGGAGGGTAGGGGGTGATAGGTTGAGTTGGGGGGGGGTGGGTGGGTGGGCACGTTCTAATTCTGTTTTAATAAAAATGAACGGGAAAAAAAAATACAAGAGGATTGTGAAAAATTGCAAGAGGACTTTACATGACTGGGAGACAGAATCCACCAACTGGCAGATGACATTTAGATCTAGATTCTATAAACCTAAAACATCTAAGTGAAAAACGCACAAAATCAAGCCATTAGGACGTATGTGGGCCAGTATTCTTAGTAGACTGGCCACACAGACATCCCAGCAGAGCAGTGGGGCACCCTAGGGGGGCACTGCAGTGGACTTCACCTAAAAGGTCCCAGGTACGCGTCTCACCGCTGCCCCGTTATCTTGTATGGTGAGTCCTCCAAAACCCACCAAAATACTACTGTACACAACTACAATAGCCCTGGACCATAACATCTGAGGCTCTCATAGAAACTGGTATGTAATATTTCTTTCACATCTTTGGAGGGTGGGAGGGGTCAGTGACCACTAGGGGAGTAAGGGGGGGGGGGTCACGCCTTAATCCCTCTTGTAGTCGATTGGTCATTTAAGGCACCTTGTTGTGACTTAGTTGTGATAAAAACAAAACATCTAAATTGTAGCCCTGGATATTTTTGTTCCGTTCCATTGTGGCAGAAAAACATCCGAGTGTTAGGAATGCCCAAAATCCCACCCCTTACACACTCCCTTGCATAGCAAAAATTTTTAAAAATGGGTTTCAAAACTAGCGATTTGGGCATTTTGTGCCACTTTTTAAATGCTTTCCTTTTTAAAAAATGAGTCCCATAATCACAAAAACTGACTGTTGGTGGTATATTTCATTCCTGGGTGTGACCATCTCCCAGAATAATCCCAGTGACTCTCTAACCCACAGGTGTGAGAAAATGAAGTTTCTGGAACCGGAGGTTGTTTCTACTGATCTGAAAATGGGTTTCCAACTGAGCTACCCTCAACAGCTGAAGAAATGGATTACAAAATTTGGAGGTGAGGAATTGGTCTATTTTTAATTTGTTTTTTCCTCTTTAAAAAATGCTCTAGATGATTCCAGTAAAAATGTGCAGAAATAACTGTTCACCCCACAGTAGGACACAGTACACCTTATTTTCGAACGAGAAGAGCGGCTATCTTCCGACACAAATCGGGAGATGGTCGCCCATCTCCTAAATCCCGCGAAATCGGTATAATCGAAAGCCGATTTTCTGCGCTGTGATTGGCTGAGAGAGACCTGAAGGGGCATAATCAAAAGGGAGGGGCATCCAAGTAAGTGGAGCTGTGGCCAAGTGGTTAGAGCACCCGTCTTGTAATCTAGAGGTGGCCGGCCATATAAAAAACACAGCTAGCATACTATCCAGTTAATATCACACTAATTATGCATTTTGTTTCTCATTATTATGGTTGCTTAAGGGGGGGGGGGGGAGTGAAAAAGGGAATGGTTTGGGGTGGGAATATGATTGTTGTTTTTGTGGAGGGGCGTAATAGAACAAAAACGTCTATCTCCATGGGCGTTTATCTCCGAGAACGGGTTCGTGAAGGGGCGGACCGAACCGTATTTTCGAAAAAAATGGACGTCCATGTTTTATTCGACAATTTGTGAGCTGGGCGTTTTTGTTTTTCAGTGATAATGGAAAATGAAAGCGCCCAGCTCAAAAACGAATAAATCCAAGGCATTTGTTCGTGGGAGGGGCCAGGATTCGTAGTGCACTGGTCCCCCTCACATGCCAGGACACCAACCGGGCACCCTAGGGGGCACTTTTACAAAAACAAAAAAAAAGGTAAAAGAGCTCCCAGGTGCATAGCACCCTTCTCTTGGGTGTTGAGCCCCCCAAATCCCCCTCAAAACCCACTGCCCACAAGTCTACACCATTACTATAGCCCTAAGGGGTGAAGGGGGGCACCTACATGTGGGTACAGTGGGTTTGGGGGTCGGTTTGGAGGGCTCCCATTTACCAGCACAAGTGTAACAGGTGGGGGGGGATGGGCCTGGGTCCACCTGCCTGAAGTCCACTGCACCCCCTAATAACTGCTCCAGTGACCTGCATACTGCTGCCAGGGAGGTGGGTATGACATTTGAGGGTGAACATAAAAATTTGTGAAACGGCATATTTTGTGGTGGGAGGGGGTTTGTGACCACTGGGGGAGTCAGGGGAGGTCATCCCCGATTCCCTCCAGTGGCCATCTGGTCATTTAGGGCACATTTTGTGGCCTTATTCGTGGAAAAACAGGGTCCAGGAAAATTGCCCTAAATTCTCGCTAAAAACGCATATTTTTCTTCCATTATCGGCGAAAGCCGCCCATCTCTGATCGCCCGATAACCACGCCCCAGTTCCGGCTTCACCACGCCTTCGACACGCCCCCATCAACTTTGTCCGCATCCGCGACGGAGTGCAGTTGAAAACGTCCAAATTCGGCTTTCGATTATACCGCTTTATTCGTTTTTGTGAGATAAACGTCTATCTCCCGATTTGGGTCACAATATAGGCGTCTTTCTTTTTCAATTATAAGCCGGATAGTAACATAGTAGATGACGGCAGAAAAAGACCTGCATGGTCCATCTAGTCTGCCCCACAATTTAAACTCATATGTGCTACTTCATGTGAACTACCTGATCTTGATTTGTTTGCCATTTTCAGGGCACAGACCGTAGAAGTCTGGCCAGAACAAGACCCACCTCCCAACCACCAGCCCCGCCTCCCCCCACCGGCTCTGCCACCCAATCTCGGCTAAGCTTCTGAGGATCCATTCCTTCTGAACAGGATTCTTTTATGTTTATCCCACGCATTTTTGAATTCTGTTACCGTTTTCATCTCCACCACCTCCCGCAGGAGGGCATTCCAAGCATCCACCACTCTCTCCGTGAAAAAATGCTTCCTGTCATTTTTCCTTATTCTGCCCCCCTTCAATCTCATTTCATGTCCTCTCGTTCTACCGCCTTCCCGTCTCCGGAAAAGGTTCGTTTGCAGATTAATACCTTTCAAATATTTGAACGTCTGTATCATATCACCCCTGTTTCTCCTTTCCTCCAGGGTATACGTGTTCAGGTCCACAAGTCTCTCCTCATACGTCTTGTAACGCAAATCCCATACCATCCTCGTAGCTTTTCTTTGCACCGCTTCAATTCTTTTTACATCCTTAGCAAGATACAGCCTCCAAAACTGAACACAATACTCCAGGTGGGGCCTCACCAACGACTTGTACAGGGATACGCAGCAGAAAATGTGTTATACTCTTATGTATGAATGTATTTATAAGATCATTGAGGGACATTTTGATAATTTAAAATCTCTAACATTTCTCTCTCTCTCTCTTGTTTTTTTACATATCACATCATGCAGTATTTGGTAAGTTTGTTCATTTAGTAAAATATGTATTTTAGAGGTGGGCAATTAATGTGTTAATAACACTATTTGGGCCCCTTTTACTAAGGGTGTATCAGGCGGTAATCGGGCAGTGTCGCATCTCAGTGGGTGGCGGTAAGGGCTGCTCCCCAGATGGCCGTGTGGCAAAAAAACATACAGCGAAGGCAGCACAGGCCCCCTTGGGTCGCAGCTTGGTAAAAGGGTTCCTTAATGCATACCATGTTTTTTAATTCTGCCTGTTTTTTTTTTTTTTTAACTCTGATCCACCCCTCCCCCACGCTTACCTCTACAGCAGGGCTCAGGATTTTTTCTCCTCCTCGGAGCTGCCTCAAACTCCTTCTCTCCCCCTGCATGGACAGGCTCTGCAGACACTTGAGCTGCATGGTTCAGGAAGGTGGGGAAGGTCTTGTGAGACTTGAAACCGCAATACTTCCCCAAATTCCTGCACTGTATGACTCAAGTATCTTCAGAGCCTGACCCCTGTGCAGGGGAAGACAAGGAGTTTGGGGCAATGCTGAGCACGAGCTGTACAGGTAAATGCGGGTGGTGGGGAAGAGAAACTTGGTGAAGGCTAGGCATTGGGGCATGAGAGAAACTGGGTGAAACTTTATTCTTTATTCTTTAATGCCCAAAATGCTGTGATTAAGGACGCTTAATTGCATGATTAAAATTTTCATCACACGATTAATCACAATTAAAAAAATCGTTGTCCACCCCTAATATAATTTTTATATCATTGTACTTATTTCTCTTGTCTGAGATCTGATCGTTTTTCTCACCCCGAAGAACAACTGGCTCGCAAGAGCTCTCAAAATTTAACAAGCGGCTCTTGCGAGCCGGCTCCAGCACACCACTGGTGATAAGGCAAAGCTTGTTTTATTTTGTTGCATTGCACCCTGGAAGTCATGTTTTTGCTATGTCGTAAGCTTATTACTGGAATAAGTGGCAGAAAATCTATTTTACTCTTTTGGGATTTTGCCAGGTATTTGTGACCTGGATTCACCACTGTTGGAAAGAGGATACTGGGCTTGATGGACCTTCAGTCTTTCCCTGTATGACAATGCTTATGTATGAACGTAATTATAAGATCATTGAAGGACATTTTTATAATTCAAAATCTCTAACATTTCTCTCTCTCTTTATTGCTTTTTTTTTTTTTTACAAAATAAAATCTCATCCTGCAGGATTTGGTAAGTTTTAGTCAGTTAGCAACATAGGGGTGTGCAATTAACAGGTTAATAACGAGGAGTGGCCTAGTGGTTAAGGTGGTGGACTTTGGTTCTGAGGAACTGAGTTCAATTCCCACTTCAGGCACAGGCAGCTCCTTGTAACTCTGGGTAAGTCACTTAACCCTCCATTGCCCCATGTAAGCCGCATTGAGCCTGCCATGAGTGGGAAAGCGCAGGGTACAAATGTAACAAAAATAAAATAGATACTATTGGAGATTCTACATGGAATGTTGCTATTCCACTAGCAACATTCCATGTAGAAGGCTGCGCAGGCTTCTGTTTCTGTGAGTCTGACGTCCTGCACGTACGTGCAGGACGTCAGACTCACAGAAGGAGAAGCTTGCGAGGCCACATTGGTGATCTGCAAGGGCTGACTTCTACATGGAATGTTGCTACTATTGGAGATTCTACATGGAATGTTGCTATTCCACTAGCAACATTTCATGTAGAAGGCTGCGCAGGCTTCTGTTTCTGTGAGTCTGACGCAGGACGTCAGACTCACAGAAGCAGAAGCCTGCGCGGCCACATTGGTGATCTGCAAGGGCCGACTTCTACATGGAATGTTGCTAGTGGAATAGCAACATTCCATGTAGAATCTCAAATAGTAGCAACAGTGGAGGAGTGGCCTAGTGGTTAGGGTGGTGGACTTTGGTCCTGAGGAACTGAGTTTGATTCCCGGCACAGGCAGCTCCTTGTGACTCTGGGCAAGTCACTTAACCCTCCATTGCCCCATGTAAGCCGCATTGAGCCTGCCATGAGTGGGAAAGCGCGGGATACAAATGTAACAAAAATATTAATGCATTACTATTTTAACACATACCATATTTTCAATGCTGCCTGATTTTTTTTTAGGTTTCAACAGTTTTATTAATGAAGCACAAAATGGTGTTTACATAATGTAAATGTCTCTACAATCAATCAACACACACAAGTACTGAAATTGTACGATATTACTCGTCTCCATTAATCTTTTAACTTTATCCCCCCCCCCTTTGTACTATTAACTAACATATAATCAGCAAGATCTATTAACAACAATTTCCCAACAACCCTTCCCCCCCATCTTTCCCTTCACCCAATTGACACCATATGTTCAAATGCTTGACCCCCAAAAATATAACCACCTTCAGTGTCAGCTGTGCATTCACAAAGCCTTGAATTAAGATCAAACCATAATGTGTGAATTTACTCCCCTCCGCAAGAGAGCCAGGGGGCCTGTGGTCTGATGGCCCTCCTACCCCTCCCCGGAAGATGTCCATATCATGCTGGGGAAGGGCTAATATAACTCCAATAGATTTCCCCCCCCTACTACCCCCCCTCCTAAACCCTCCCCCCCCCCCCCCCCCCCCCCCCCCCCCCCCCCCGCCTCGGTCTGCTCTACTGTCTTCCCAATTCCTAAAAGGTGGTAGAAAAAGGACTCTATTCCCATTTAATTTCCATTAGTTGCCGAGGGAAGCTTGGACAAAGCTCCAAGTTTATTAATAATATGACTCCCTCGCCCTATGGGACAAGTTGTTAATATATCCTTCCCAAGTAAGGAAAAAATTGCTTTGTGTCCGAGGGTTAAGCAGAGAGTCCTGGAGCTCCATCGTAAGTAAGTCATGTAAGCGATTCCTCCATTGCCAAAAGGAGGGGTTCAGTTCTTGTGTCCAGTTAACAAGTATGCACTTCATGCAAACCAAAAAAGCCTTATGGGCCATTATATTCTGGTATCTCGTACCCCCCTCCACTGGAGCATGGCAACCCAAGAGAATACTCGTAGGCTGCTGATTAACCGTTTTCCTCCTATTCTTTCTAAATATTTAACTATCCTGGTCCGAAGGCTGGTATAGCTGAGCACTTCCAAAAGCATGGTAGAAGTTATTGTCCGGCGCCCCACAGCGTCTACATTGGGCAGATTCTATGTATCCCATCTGATTCAGTCGAGACTGAGAGGTATATGCCCTGTATATCACTCTGACCTGGCATTCTCGAAGGTTTGCGTTTTGCGTCCATTTCAGAACTCCCTCCAACCCTTTAACAAATCTCCCGGGGTGATCCCTCTTTGTGTGTCTGCTGCCCATTTTGCTGCCACTCGTGTGAGGTCTCCCTGTGGTCTTGCCAGTAACAGCCTTTTATGTAATATGGATATCGAAATAGGATCCTCTGATATCATCTCAAATAATTCCCCCATCTTAGTGGTCAGATCAACACCAAGTGCATCTCGGGGGAGTGAAGCTATATAATGTCTAAGCTGTTCGTATGCAAAACATACCCCCCAATCCGCTTCGTCTAGGTTTAATTCGGCCATGTTTTAATATTACCACTGGGCTCCAACCAATAATGTATAAGTACTTTATCCCCTTTCCCCAGGATCTCACTATGGATTTTCATCCCTGGCGGAACGCCTCATTCCATAGGAGGGGTAGTAATCTACTACATCTAGGATCAAAGGACCATAGCCTGGCCAAGTCCTTCCATATGGCCTTTTAAGGGCACACCAACACTAGTCCTCAACCTTGTAGGTAGGTCCTTCAATGCCCCATGTCAGACATACATCAGGTTTAAGGGGCTACACCTTGCTTCTCTATCTCCAATGGGGTATAATCCTCCCTCTTGCAGATACAGTCTCCCAGGTGACGCAATAAACATGCTACATTATAGCGTTTAATGTCTGGCATTCCCATCCCCCGTTCCTCCAAGGCCTCACCAGTTGTGAAAATCGTATATGGGGTCGTTTCCCAGCCCACAAAAATTTTGAAAGCAGTTTTTTGTAAAGCTCTCACTTCCTGGTGCTGTGAGATATAATGGGATTGTCTGTAAAAGTAAAGCCATTTAGGGAAAAGCACCATATTAAACAAGGAGATGCGGCCCATCAACGATATCGGTAGCCCTGCCCATCTTCCCAGTGTTCTCTTGGTGTCTTCTGCAAGTATTCTACATTAGCACTATATAGCAGCTTGGGGTCCTTGGTGAGCTGGATCCCTAGATATTTAAACGCATCCCCCACTCTTTTAAGTGGACAACATAGACTTTCCCACTGCTCCTCTCTCATGTGAAGTGTCATAACCTCAGATTTGTCTAGATTGAGACGAAAACCAGAGTAATCCCCAATTCAGCAAAAATGTCCAGTAGTGACGGTAAGGACCCTGGGGGTCCTGTATTATAGTCAAGAGGTCATCCGCGAAGGCCGAGATCTTAAAGGAAGTTTGCTGTATATGTACCCCTCTCACCTCCCTCATATTCTGGATTTCTCTTATAAGAGGGTCAAGCACCAACACAAAAAGAAGGGGCGAGAGGGGACATCCCTGTCGGTGCCCCTGGCGATCC
>NW_021963719.1:0-59597 GCF_901765095.1 Microcaecilia unicolor | reverse complement strand
GAAACAGGTGGGAAATCAGGAGACGAAAGGCAGATTTTGGTTCCAAACAAGGCAACTTTATTGCTAGCAAGTGAACAGTACCGAGTAGTCTCAGGACACTGTGTGTCATAAATCATATGACACTTACATTTATACTTCCCTACTGGGCCTGCGCATTTGGCCCTTACACGTCACAACTGGCATGCGCAGTAAACATTTGTAGTTCTTACAGTACAAATTGTAGTCCCAGTACGCACTCACGTCATAACACTGAAATGATACTGGCGCGAAAAACGAAACTTAGCAGCTTATTCTTCACACACACACAACACAATGCTCCTTTCTAGCACAGGAGATAAGGTTCGGCTCAGGAATGCAGGGGGTGTCAGCACCCCTCAAGGTCGCGTTGCTACATGCAAGCTGGTCTTGTATAGGCCTTCCAAAATACTGTTACAAGCTATAAGTCTAATAATCCGCATTCTGTCCTACATTAGTAAACAGCAAACTTCTTTCGTTAGTAAACAGTAAAAATGGATAAGGCACAAATGTCCAGTGCAGAAAAAGTATGGCTAAACAGCCAAAAGCAGAGGTAGAGTGGGCATAAGTATAAGTCCATCAGTAGGCACAAAACATGAGGTTGTTCTGTTGTTCAGTAGTATACGGGTAGTACTCTAGTATTGAGTGAGTAGTATCCGGCGTTCACTCCTTCATACCACATGTAGGTGCCAACTTGGCCAATCCAGGTCATAGGTTCCTGGCAAGATCCCAAAACAGTAAAACAGAATGAAGCCCCATAGTCCTTGAATTTTGGAAAGAATAAACAAACGATTCATTTCTATTCCACAAGAAAACGAATTGCATAAAAGGGAAGGGGGACAAGATTCATATAGGACCTTTCTGTGGTTACAATTACAAATCAAAACAGTTTACATATTAAATGAAGGAGGAGCAGCGCTGCTGTGTGAGAAGGAATCAGGAAGAAAAGCTGCAGGGAATAAAGAGCCCCAGGAATGGACTGAGCAGTGCCAGTGAGAGGGAGGAGAATGAGGAAGAAGAGCCTGAGGGAATAAAGAGCCCCAGGAATGGTGAGCAGTGCCAGTGAGGGGAGGAGAATGAGGGAAGAGCGAGCTGAGGGAATAGAGAGCCCAGGAATGGATTGAGCAGAGCCAGTGAGGGGAGGAGAATGAGAAGAAGAGCCTGAGGGAATAGAGAGCCCCAGGAATGGATTGAGCAGTGCCAGGGAGGGGAGGAGAATGAGGAAGAAGAGCCTGAGGGAATAAAGAGCCCCAGGAATGGATTGAGCAGTGCCAGTGAGGGGAGGAGAATGAGGAAGAGGGGAGGAGAATGAGGAAGAAGAGCTGAGGGAATAAAGAGCCCAGGAATGGATTGACAGTGCCAGTGAGGGGAGGAGAATGAGAGGAGAAGAGCCTGAGGAATAATAGCGCCCAGGAATGGATTGAGCAGTGCCAGTGAGGGGAGGAGAATGAGGAGAAGAGCCTGAGGGAATAAAGAGCCCCAGGAATGGATTGCAGCAGTGTCAGTGAGGGGAGGAGAATGAGGAAGAAGAGGCCTGAGGGAATAAAGAGCCCCAGGAATGGATTGAGCAGTGCCAGTGAGGGGAGGAGAATGAAGGAAGAAGAGCACTGAGGGAATAAAGAGCCCCAGGAATGGATTGAGCAGTGCAGGCTCACTTGTGTGTGTGTGGCATTGTGCACTGCATCCCCTGCTGCCACCTCCTACATGCTCAGCACAAACCCCAAGAACCCAGGAGAAGAATGAGGAGAAGAGCCTGAGGGGTACAGGGAATGGATTGAGCAGTGCCAGGCTCATTTCTCTTGTTGTGTGTGGCATGCCAGTCCTACCTGCTCCATCCTCCTGCCCTTCTCCAGCTCCTTGTGAATGTCTCCTGGGCTGCAGGGATGGGTTTCTCTGGATGCCAGTAGTGATCAGCTTCTTTAGCACTTGCTTCTGAAACAGGAAGTCTGTGCATTGAACAAAGGAAGCGAGACGGAGACACCTCTCCAGCCTGTGAAGGGTTTGCAAATGAGA
This sequence comes from Microcaecilia unicolor, assembly GCF_901765095.1. NCBI lineage: Eukaryota > Metazoa > Chordata > Amphibia > Gymnophiona > Siphonopidae > Microcaecilia > Microcaecilia unicolor. The sequence goes on along the minus strand of NW_021963719.1, from coordinate 57,569 downwards.
TGGGATGGGCTAATGCTGTGTATTTAATGATTCATTTACAGGATCAAGGAGGGTCAGAAGAGGCTAGTGAACTGGGCTGCACATTTCACACCTGACTGGCAGAAGAAGAAAACTCAGTTTGTGTAGGCAGAGTGGGTCTGTCACATCGCACTCTGGGAGCTGTAGTCCTCCTAGGAGAGTATAACTGTGTAAGAATGTCACATCGCACTCTGGGAACTGTAGTCCTTCCTGGAAAGGCTTACTGTGTGACAGTGTCGTAGTACATTATGGGAGCTGTAGTCTCTTCTAGAAGTCATTACTGTGTGGGAGTTTCACAGTGCAGTCTGGGAGATAGTCCTTCTAGGAGGGATTACTGTGTGGGAGTGTCCAACTGCACTCTGGGAGCTAGTCCCTCCTAGAAGGGTCATAATGCATTCTGGCAGCTGTACTCCTTCCTAGGAGGGTTACTGTGAGGGAGGGCCAAAGTGCACTCTGGGAGCTGTAGTCCTTCCTAGAAGGCTTACTGTGCAAGAGTGTCAGTGCATTCGGGAGTTGTAGTCCTTCCTAGGATGCATTACTATGGGGACAGAACCCAGTGCACTCTGAGAGATGTAGTCCTTCCTAGGAGGGATTACTGTGTAGGAGTGTAACAGTGCACTCTGGGAGCTGTAGTCCTTCATAGAAGGGTCATAGTTTGTATAGGACAGAGCATGTGTGTCAGGAAGCAGAAAGTGACAGTCAGAGGGAGAGAGAGGAGCGAGTGTAAACCCCTAGTCGTGGAGCAGGTTGAATTTGATAATGGAAGAAATAAATTACATGAGTGTCACAGTTTTAAATAGGGTTCCCAAATAAAACTCCACACACCAAGGGATTTAGCAAGAAGAAAAAAATATTAAAGGTTTATTAAAGGGTAAAGTAATAGAACACTTGTTGGTTATGTTTCTTAAATGTTGGTACCAATTTTTACAGGTTGATGGTATTAAATAAAATTAGTGCAAGATGTTAATGCTTTGAAATAAGTCACAAAGGAAATAAAGGCAATAACAATTTTAAAACTACGATTACAGTCACCAAGGATCACAGCTATCAAGACCCCAAACTCCACATCTGCAGTAACCCAAAACATCCCACACATGTACACAGCACTAATTAGTGTACTCAGATCTGATATATATAGTTTTCAATTTTGTGCGCACACAATAATATTACCGGTATATCAAATCTTCGCTAGCATCGCTGCTTTCTTGCGTTGGGACCTTAGTCTTCTTCATCCTACTACTAATACTACTACTACTATTTAGCATTTCTATAGCGCTACAAGGCATACGCAGCGCTGCACAAACATAGAAGAAGACAGTCCCTGCTCAAAGAGCTTACAATCTAATAGACAAAAAATAAATAAAGTAAGCAAATCAAATCAATTAATGTGAACGGGAAGGAAGAGAGGAGGGTAGGTGGAGGCAAGTGGTTACGAGACTGGGTTTTCAGTCTAGATTTAAAGGTGGCCAAGATGGGGCAAGACGTAGGGGCTCAGGAAGTTTATTCCAGGCGTAGGGTGCAGCGAGACAGAAGGCGCGAAGTCTGGAGTTGGCAGTAGGGAAGGGAACAGATAAGAAGGATTTATCCATGGAGCGGAGTGCACGGGAAGGGGTGTGTAGGGAAGGACGAGTGTGGAGAGATACTGGGGAGCAGCAGAGTGAATACATTTATGGTTAGTAGAAGAAGTTTGAACAGGATGCGAAAACGGATAGGGAGCCAGTGAAGGATCTTGAGGAGAGGGGTAGTATGAGTAAAGCGACCCTGGCGGAAGATGAGACGCAGCAGCAGAGTTTTGAACGACTGGAGAGGGGAGAGGTGACTAAGTGGGAGGCCAGCAAGAAGCAGATTGCAGTAGTCTAAACGAGAGGTGACAAGGGTGTGGATGAGGGTTTTGGTAGAGTGCTCGGAAAGAAAGGGGCGGATTTTACGGATGTTGTAAAAGAAAGAAACGACAGGTCTTGGCGGTCTGCTGGATTAGAGCCTTTTCGGTTGGGGAGGTCAGTCCACTGGTCCAGGGACCCCTACTGCTCTGACTCAAAAAAAAACTCAAAAAAGGAAACCCTGACTTTCTGTGCTCGGTGTATGCGCTAACCTCAATCATAGTTCTTTGGCAAGGAACTTGGGACTAACTAGATGCAAATAAAAACAGATAAGCGGGGAAAATTCTATCTAAACCACCAAACATGACCCTTTTGTTTTGTTCTACAACCACCCCAAATCTCACTGATGGACGGCTACACTAACTCCCCTAGAGGCAGGCACTCACAAGACTCAAGGCATAGGCATGGCAGCTGTTCCCCAAAGCAGGCTTTTGTCTGGATCCCCGGAGGCAGGCATAAACAAGAGAAACACAGTGTTCACTTTTAGTCTGACCACTCAGTGCCGGGGGATGCCTCTTCTCTCTCTCTTGTGGATGCTCAAACCAGCAAGCTTCTGGGCTAGATCCCTCCTGAGGCAGGCACTCAAAAAGCACAGTTTCTTTTCTTGTCTGGGCACTCAGTGCAAGGGAGGGGGGCAGTCTCTCTGTCTCTTCTTGTGGGGCTGCTTCCCATAAGCCTCTTCTTTACAGGACAGACTCACAGCCGGCTTTCTCCTCTCTGGACAGGCAAACACTCCACAGAGGGATGCAGCTCTGCACTGCTCCCAACACTCCAGACCCCCTTCTCTTTCCCCTCTGCTGCTCTCTCTGCTGAGTGCCCGTATTTCTTCAGGACTCACCAGCTCTCTCTTCATTGGCTCTCATCAGCTGCTCTTCTTGTCTTGATTGGATCTTATCCTCATCCCGCCTGCCCGAGCATGTCCCTCTGCATGAGTCTGATTTCTCCCCTCAAGCCATGCTTGCAATCTCATTGTCTGCCCATTGCTTCTTGTGCCTCTGCTGCACTGTAAAACTTTTTTTCTTCTTTGTTCCACTCCTCCTGCCCTGGATTGGCTCAAATTTGCGCCAATCTAAGGATCAGACTGCCTCCTGCCACCTCATTGGTCCAAATTCGTGCCTCTTAGCAGTCCTGGCTCCTATTGGCTGACTCTCACACTGTCCCTCCCCTAGTCACATCGCACTCTGGGAGTGTTGTAGTCCTTACTAGAATGCATTACTATGGGGAACAGTCCCAGTGCATTCTGGGAGATGTAGTCCACTACAAGGGTTTAATGTGTGGGGGTGTCACACTGCACTCTGGGAGCTGTAGTCCTTCCTAGAAGGGATTACTGTGTGGGAGTGTCAAGTGCACTGGGAGCTGTAGTCCTTCCTAAAGGTTTACTGAAGACTGTCATAGTGCATTCTGGGAGTTGTAGTCCTTACTAGGATGCATTACTATGTGGAACAGACCCAGTGCACTCTGGGAGCTGTAGCCTTCCAAGGAGGGATTACTGTGTAGGAGTGTCAAAGTGCACTCTGGGAGCTGTAGTCCTTCCTAGCAGGGATTACTGTGTAAGAATGTCACATCGCACTCTGGGAGCTGTAGTCTTCCTAGGAGGGATTACTGCGTGGGAGTGTTACACTGCACTCTGGAGCTGTAGTCCTTCCTAGATAGGCTTGCTGTGCAAGAGTGTCATAGTGCATCTGGGAGTTGTAGTCCTTCCTAGGATGCATTACTATGTGGAACAGTCCCAGTGCACTCTGAGAGATGTAGTCCATCCTACAAGGGTTTAATGTGTGGGGGTGTCACACTGCACTCTGGGAGCTGTAGTCCTTCCTAGAAGGCATTACTGTGTGGGGGGTGTCACAGTGCACTCTAGGAGCTGTAGTCCTCCTAGAAGGGTCAGAGTGCACTCTGGGAACTGTAGTCCTTCCTAGAAAGGTTTACTGTACAAGACTGTCATAGTGATTCTGGGAGTTGTAGTCCTTACGAGGATGCATACTATGTGGAACAGTCCCAGTGCACTCTGAGAGATGTAGTCCTTCCTAGGAGGGATTACTGTGTGGGAGGGTCACAATATACTCTGGATCTGTAGTCTTCCTACGAGGGATTACTCTGTGGAAGGGTCATAGTGCATTCTGGGAGTTGTAGTCCTTACGAGGATGCATTACTATGTGGAACAGTCCCAGTGCACCCTGAGAGATGTAGTCCTTCTAGGAGGGATTACTGTGTGGGAGTGTTATACTGCACTCTGGGAGCTGTAGTCCTTCCTAGATAGGCTTGCTGTGCAAGAGTGTCATAGTGCATTCTGGGACTTGTAGTCCTTCCTAGGATGCATTACTATGTGGGACAGACCCAGTGCACTCTGAGAGATGTAGTCCATCCTACAAGGGTTTAATGTGTGGGGGTGTCACACTGCACTCTGGAAGCTGTAGTCCTTCCTAGAAGGCATTACTGTGGGGGTGTCACAGTGCACTCTGGGAGCTGTAGTCCTTCCTAGAAGGGTCAGAGTGCACTCTGGGAACTGTCCTTCCTAGAAAGGTTTACTGTACAAGACTGTCATAGTGCATTCTGGGAGTTGTAGTCCTTACGAGGATGCATTACTATGTGGAACAGTCCCAGTGCACTCTGAGAGATGTAGTCCTTCCCTAGGAGGGATTACTGTGTGGGAGGGTCACAATATACTCTGGGATCTGTAGTCCTTCCTACGAGGGATTACTCTGTGGAAGGGTCATAGTGGACTCTGGGAGCTGTGTCTTTCCTACGGGGATTACTGTGTGGCTCAGAGTGCACTCTGGGAGCTGTAGTCCTTGCTAGGCGGGATTACTGTGTGGGAGTTTCAAGTGCACTCTGGGAGCGCTGTAGTCCTTCCTAGGAGAGATAACTCTGTGGGAGTGTCACAGTGCAGTCTGGGAGCTGTAGGTTTCCTAGAAGGGTCATAGAGGACTCTGGGAGCTGTAGTCCTTCCTAGGAGGGATTACTGTGGGGAGGGTCAGAGTGCACTCTGGGAGCTGTACTCCTTCCTAGGAGGCATTACTGTGGGAGGGTCAAAGTGCACTCTGGGAGCTGTAGTCCTTCCTAGGAGGGATTACTGTGTAGGAGTTTCAAGTGCACTCTGAGAGCTGTAGTCCTTCCTAGGACGGTTACTATGGGGGGTCAGAGTGCACTCTGGGATCTGTAGTCCTTCCTAGGGGCATTACTGTGTGGGAGTGTCACAGTGCACTCTGAGAGCTGTAGTCCTTCCTAGGAGGCATTACTGTGTGGGAGGGTCAGAGTGCACTCTGGGAGCTGTAGTCCTTCTAGGAGGCATTACTGTGTAGGAGTGTCAGAGTGCACTCTGGGAGCTGTAGTCCTTCCTAGGAGGCATACTGTGGGAGGGTCACAATGTACTCTGGAATCTGTAGTCCTTCCTATGAGGGATTACTCTGTGGAAGGGTCATAGTGGACTCTGGGAGCTGTAGTCCTTGCTATGCGGGATTACTGTGTGGGAGTTTCAAGTGCACTCTGGGAGCTGTAGTCCTTCCTAGAAGGGTCATAGTGGACTCTGGGAGCTGTAGTCCTTCCTCGAAGGCATTACTGTATGGGAGTGTCAGAGTGCACTTTGGGAGCTCTAGTCCTTCCTAGAGGGATTACTGTGGGAGGGTCCAAGTACTCTGGGAGCTGTAGTCCTTCCTACAAGGGATTACTCTGTGGAAGGGTCATAGTGGACTGGGAGCTGTAGTCCTTGCTATCAGGGATTCTGTGGGAGTCAAGTGCACTCTGGGAGCTGTAGTCCTTCCTAGAAGGGTCATAGTGGACTCTGGGAGCTGTAGTCCTTCCGAAGGCATTACTGTGTAGGAGTTTCAAGTGCACTCTGGGAGCTGTAGTCCTTCCTAGGAGAGATAACTGTGGGAGTGTCACAGGAGTCTGGGAGCTGTAGTCCTTCCTAGAAGGGTCATAGTGGACTCTGGGAGCTGTAGTCCTTCCTAAGGGATTATAGAGCAAGGTAGTCCTTTAATTACTGTGTGGCTCAGAGTGCACTCTGGGAGCTGTAGTCCTTGCTAGGCGGGATTAGGTGTTAGTAGTATATTACCATTGTCCATTGGAAAAAATCTGTGTGGAAGCATGTAATTTAGGTAGGAAGTAAGGTCTGTTATAAAACGTTGAGGGGCAGTTTTTATTAAGTAACTAGGGCATATATCTAATTTGCAATGGAACTTGGTAAATTTGTTGATCACTTGGGTGATTGTTTTCTTCCTTCAATAAGTCAAAGTTTGTCCAGATTCGGTCAGCTGGGTTATCATCAGTGGTAGGGTCCAAACAGTTGATGAATTTTTCATAATCGTTTAAAGTGGTAGGGTGGATCGTGGCTTGATTATTTTCTCGTGGAAGGTAGCTAATTCATTGCTGATGGGGTATCTGTATTGGTTGTGGTAACCGGAGTGGTGTCAAGAAGACTGTGCACAATTGGAATAGCTTATGTGTATCCTTATATTCTGGCCCAATTTTGGATTTGTAATATGATCTTTTATTTTGTCTATTGTATATTGTATTGTCTTAGCAGTCATCTTTCCTTTTGTTCCATGTTCGTTCAAGTCTTCTCACCTGGGTTTTTTCGTTTTTTCAAGTCATCATTAAACCAAGGTAGTGAACTGTGTCTACGTGATGTTCTGTTTGTGATGGTGCTATTCTGTTGTTTCTGCCTTTTCGTGCTGCGTCCCAGAGCCCAACAGAACCAGCACTACTTCCACAGACAATTCTCCAACTGGTATCTTAGAACCCTGGTCAGCTGGTAAAGTCTACTAAAACAATAACAACTAGAAACAAAAAGAACCTAAAGAAGCTTCTTGGGATTAATACAGGTTTATCCTTTACCTAAAATTAGGAAAAAAATAAGAAATATATAGATACAGGGCTTTTTTGAGGGGGTACTTGGGGGGTACTGAGTACCGGCACCTTTTCCATGGTCTGCTAAAATTGGCCCATGGTCCTCAAGTTTTAATGAAAGATCTCAGGCTCTACCCACCAATTCCACCTTGTCCTAGATTCTGTGACTGGTTGCAGGGGGCCTGGCTATTGTGGGCTGGGTCCTTCATTGATCACCTCACTCCTGAAGGGTGGCCTAACATTTGAGTACCGGCACCTTTTTTGCTAGAAAAAAGCACACTCTATAGGTACAGTATACAGAAATGGAAATTCAGTGGAAAAGGTCAGGACATTCTTTCAGTCTCCCTGGCGTGGGGCCAAAAGAGATGTACGCTGACCTCTTTCCTGTCTTACAGAAAAGTTTATATAGGGTTTTTTTCCTTACAGTACAAATGAGTAAGAGGGAGGGAGGGGAGGTCCCCCCCCCCCCCCCCCCCAGTTAGCATCTTGCAGGTACAGTCAGGATCTCTTTGTTTATAGTATCAACAAGAAGTACATAGCATATGTTTGCATTTCCTTAGAAGATGGATTTGTTGTCAAAATGTTTGGATCATTATCTCTCTTCTGGTCACATTTACAGTTTTCCCACAAAAGAATCTATTTGTCAGAACTTTTGGTCTTTTGTCTCAGTATTTTCCTTATCCTTATTCTAAAGAGAGGAGGCAAGAGTTTAACTGCTCCCTTTAGAGGTGTTACATTTCTCTCCTGACAGCCCAGACCCTGTGTTTGGAGACATGTCAGAACATAGATTCTCTTGTGTTCAAAGAAATACATAATAAAAGCTATTGCTACCTGGCTCCAGAGGTCTGTTTCTCCTTTTGTGAGATACAATATTTGATCTATTGTTCTAGACAGACAATACAGAAAAGTCATTCTCTCTTGCCTTGAAGTGGCCCCCTACAAAAGACATGGAAAAGAACTCTGTCGCCCAAATTCCCTGAGGCCTGTCCACACTTATGGGAGGGTCGTGGTCAAGAGGGGGGTAGAGTGAATTGCTTCCAGCAATAACTGTTCTCATGATCAGAAGGGGAGAAATCTCCATCTCTCCCTGTACGTTGAATACTGGAGGCCTTCTCTGTGCCTCCTCCAACAGTGTCAAGTGTGTTTCTACATCTATTGTCCCAGTTTAGGAGATATGAATGGAAGCTATTTGTACTGACCATACATTCGTGTAGAACTGTTGCCAGAATTGTACGGGTCAATTTGGCCTCTTGTGTTGTAAGTTTTACGTTCATGTTTCTGGACCAGATTTTTTCTTCGCCATTGTATTACTATCACGTATATCATTATCTTGTTACCCAAAATCCTTCTTGTTATACTATTATGTTTTTTCATTATCATGTTGTCCAAGATTCTTCTATAACACTAAATGTCTATTTTCTAACATATGCGTTGCTTGAGTATTAATCCAATTAAATTCCCATAAGTGGAGAAAGTCCTTACATTCTCGGGTATTCTTGTGTTATGGTCTTCTAGGTGCAAGTTTATATCCCCTAATATAGAAGATTAGAATTAGATACACGGGCATTAGAAATGAAGTCCATGAAATGTGGTTGGCATTCTTGCCAATTTCCTGGTGGTCTGTAAAACAAAATAATATTTAAATGGTCAAGCAAGGTGGAATGGTTTATACTAATGGAGGCAATTTCGAGTTGTGGTGTTATGGATGCGGCTTTAGTTGTTGCTGTGAGATAAGATTTGTAAATTAATGCAATGCCTCCTCCTCTCTTTCCCTTTCTTGACCAGTGGGTAATTTTGTAGCCGGGTGGGCAGAGATCCAGTAATATTGGGTCATTTTGATCGTGAATCCAAGTTTCATTGATGATTACTAGATCTAGGTTGTCATCAGTGATCCAATCTGTTATTGTAGTTGTTTTATTAACAGCAGATCTGACATTTGTATACCCTAATTGGATTATTTGGAAGGGATCAGTTAGGTTTGAGATTATGTTGATTTTTCTTAGATGTCTATTTACTGATGGTGGAGGTTTATTATGTCCCTTTTTTCCCTTTATCTTGATTTTGTTCAAGTGAGGTGATGATTCCATTATTTTGGTTATTATTGTGGTTATGGCGGTATGTATTGTGTCTGGCTGGTCGGTGGGGCAGGTGTATTGTGGGAATGCTATTAGTTTCAGATAGAGGGGTGGTTAGTATGTGACGAATTAGGGTGAGTAGATGGAGAAGAGTAGTTTAGTAATATTCATCTTGGTATTATTTCATAAGGGATGTTTGATTGATAGTGTTCGGTAGTTGAAGTACAAACTGTGGGGTTATTGAGATCGATTTTCTCAGTTGTGTTATTAATTTTTAAGTACACATTGTAGAGTTTTTGAAGAAGATTTTTCAATTGCGTTGCAATACTCAATTTTTGATATTACAGTTAGTAATGTGGAGGAGTGGTGGACTTTGGTCCTGGGGAACTGAGTTCGATTCCCACTTCAGGCACAGGCAGCTCCTTGTGACTCTGGGCAAGTCACTTACTACTACTACTACTTAACATTTCTAGAGCGCTACTAGGGTTACGCAGCACTGTACAGTTTAACAAGAAGGACAGTCCCTGCTCAAAGGAGCTTACAATGTCAAGTTGGGGCAGTCTAGTTTCCTGAATAGAGGTAACGTGGTTAGGTGCCGAAGGCGACATTGAAGAGGTGGGATTTGAGTAAGGATTTGAAGATGGGCAGGGAGGGGGCCTGGCGTATGGGCTCAGGGAGTCTATTCCAAGCATAGGGTGAGGCGAGGCAGAAAGGGCGGAGCCTGGAGTTGGCAGTGGATGGATTTGTCTTGAGAGCGGAGGTTACGGGTAGGAACGTAAGGGAAGATGAGGGTAGAGAGGTAAGGAGGGGCTGCAAATCGAGTGCATTTGTAGGTTAGTAGGAGAAGCTTGAACTGTATGCGGTACCTGATCGGAAGCCAGTGAAGTGACTTGAGGAGAGGGGTGATATGAGTATATCGGTCCATGAGGAAGATAAAACGTGCAGCAGAGTTCTGAATGGACTGAAGGGGGGACAGATGGCTAAGTGGGAGGCCAGTGAGGAGTAGGTTGCAGTAGTCAAGGCGAGAGGTAATGAGATCAGATACCGCATACAGTTCAAGCTTCTCCTTCTTACCTACAAATGCACTCAGTCTGCAGCCCCTCATTACCTCTCTACCCTCATTTCCCTTACGTTCCGGCCCGTAACCTCCGCTCACAGGACAAATCCCTCCTCTCAGTACCCTTCTCCACCACCGCCAACTCCAGGCTCCGCTCATTCTGCCTCGCCTCACCTCACCCTATGCTTGGAATCAACTTCCTGAGCCCTTACACCAAGCCCCCTCCCTACCCATCTTCAAATCCTTGCTCAAAGCCCACCTCTTCAATGTTGCTTTCGGCACCTAACCTTTATACCTTTCAGGAAATCTAGACTGCCCCTATTTGACATTTGTCCTTTAGATTGTAAGCTCCTTGAGCAGGGACTGTCCTTCTATGTTAAATTGTACAGCACTGCGTAACCCTAGTAGCGCTTTAGAAATGTCAAGTAGTAGTAGTAGAGAGTGGATGAGAGTTCGGGTGGTGTGCTCAGAAAGGAAAGGGCGAATTTTGCTAATGTTATAGAGGAAGAAGCGACAGGTCTTGGCTATCTGCTGGATATGTGCAGAGAAGGAGAGGGCGGAGTCGAAGATGACTCCGAAGTTGCGGGCAGATGAGACGGGGACGATAAGGGTGTTATCAACTGAGATAGAGAGTGCCCCAGGTACAAATAAGTACCTGTATATAATATGTAAGCCGCATGAGCCTGCTACGAGTGGGAAAGCGTGAGGTACAGATATAATAAAAATAAAATAAAATAAAATAATTCAGTGAAAGGCAATATGATGCAGAGGTATCAATAAAGATCAGAAGTCTACAGAATGAGTCAATTAATACATATAAGTACATAAGTAATGCCATACTGGGAAAAGACCAAGGGTCCATCGAGCCCAGCATCCTGTCCACGACAGCAGCCAATCCAGGCCAAGGGCACCTGGCAAGCTTCCCAAACGTACAAACATTCTATACATGTTATTCCTGGAATTTTGGAGTTTTCCAAGTCCGTTTAGTAGCGGTTTATGGACTTGTCCTTTAGGAAACCGTCCAACCCCTTTTTAAACTCTGCTAAGCTAACCGCCTTCACCACTTTCTCCGGCAACGAATTCCAGAGTTTAATTATACGTTGGGTGAAGAAAATTTTCCCGGATTTGTTTTAAATTTACTACACTGTAGTTTCATCGCATGCCCCCTAGTCCTAGTATTTTTGGAAAGCGTGAACAGACGCTTCACATCAGCCTGTTCCACTCCACTCATTATTTTATATACCTCTATCATGTCTCCCCTCAGCCGTCTCTTCTCCAAGCTGTATAGCCCTAGCCTCCTTAGTCTTTCTTCATAGGGAAGTTGTCCCATCCCCGCTATCATTTTAGTCGCCCTTTGCTGCACCTTTTCCAATTCTACTATATCTTTCTTGAGATGCAGCGACCAGAATTGAACACAATACTCAAGGTGCGGTCGCACCATGGAGTGATACAATGGCATTATAACATCCTCACACCTGTTTTCCATACCTTTCCTGATATTCTATTCGCTTTCTTAGCCACAGCAGCACACTGAGCAGAAGGTTTCAGTGTATTATCGACGACGACACCTCTATGTGACCTTAACTAAGCAATATATACTAGACAGTAGTAGGATCCAGATCTTGAGTCACTCCACTTAGTTACAAGCTATCTGGATTTGACTAAACAGTATACAAAACCATCTAAATTTGATTAATCAATATACAAATCTAGTCAATAGAAAATGCAGATCTTGAGTCTCTTCACAGCAGTTACAAGCCACCTAACACCATCTATACTTGGCCATTGTTACAAAAAACAGCTGTTCATAATTTGTTAGGATTGTTGCAATGGTCAAGAGTGATGATCATCAAAGTACTAGTAGTGGTCTTACTGGTGGTGAAAGCAATGCTCGTTATGAGACCCTGATTTGATTTTTTTTAATTCGCACGCTGTTTCAATCTCACCGTTAAGGCAGCAGCACGCTCAAGTGGACACTAACATGTGGTCCTGATGCTTAGGGTGTCCATCGTTGCCATTCGAATCAAAGAAGCGGTGGTGGATCGTGATCACTTCAATGATGGACAGTAGCTCTAGCGACTTATCAGATGAAAGTGGCGGTTGAAGAATATCGGGCAGACGCGCCAATCCTCAGCGAATGCACTGCCTCCAACCCGGTGCACACTTCTAGGCCAGGCCTGACCTCGTGGCGTGGGGCAGAGGATCGATGAACGTGGAACCGCATGAGAATATCCACCTGGCAGGAACATGGAGTGAGGGAACCCCAGCCGTGATTCCTCTGACTGAGGACTAGAAACAGCGCTTCCTCAGCCGTAGATGACACCTAGCATCAGGTAACTATGATCTGGATTGTTCTTCCCAATGTGCATCACTTTGCATTTGTCCACATTTACCCCCCTGTTTTGAAAGATGCACAGCTTTAGCATCTCCTCACAGGGAAGTCATCCCATCCCCTTTATCATTTTCATCGCCTTCCTCTGTACCCTTAACGTTTAGCTAGATCTTTTTTGATATCTAGTGACCAGAATTGCACAGCTCGCAGGTAGAGTTAACAGCAGGTGGAGAGAGTGCTAGGCCCATTGCATGGGACAAATGTTTGCTGTATATATGTGTGATGAATTTCAAGTCTGTATATATTTTTTTAACTATTTATTAATACACTTTGAATTATATAAGAAATCACATCATTTATTTATTTGTTACATTTGTATCCCACATTTTCCCACATATTTGTAGGCTCAATGTGGCTTACATAGTACTGGAGAGGCCTTTGCAGGCTCCGGTGTGAACAAATACAGGGTGATGTTGTGGTAAGATCAAGTTCATGTGGCACAGCCACATTAGGGAATCAGAGAACGGAAGAGTTGTGTTACATCCATTACGTGCTTTAGTTTGGTTGTGTTGCAGAGATTAGGCATTTCAGTTGGATCGGTAGGGTATGCCTTTTTAAACAGGTTGGCTTTTAGTGATTTTCGGAAGTTTAAGTGGTCGTACGTCGTTTTCAAGGCTTTTGGTAATGGGTTCCACACTTGTGTGCTTATGTAGGAAAAACTAGATGCGTAAGTTGTTTATATTGAAGTCCTTTGCAGCTTGGGTAGTGCAGATTTAGATAATATTGTGTTGATTCGGATGTATTTCTAATTGGTAAGTCGATCAAGTCTGTCATGTAACTCGGGGCTTCTCCGTAGATGATTTATAAAAAAGAGACAGAAAAGTTAATTGTGATCCAGAAATAAAAAAAACAAAGAATACAATGTTTTTAGTCCACATTTATGGAGAAGAGATTAAGGACAAATTAGAACAAATCAAAAAGGGAACTTTTGCAATTAAACTAAAGATATGGATGAGGCTGGGCCTGGGATAAAGGCAGTCAGGGAGTATTCATGTTCAGTCACTGAGGAGCCCTAGGGTTTGTTTGCGGATTAATACCTTTCAAATATTTGAACGTCTGTATCATATCACCCCTGTTTCTCCTTTCCTCCAGGGTATACATGTTCAGGTCAGCAAGTCTCTCCTCATACGTCTTGTAACGCAAATCCCATACCATTCTCGTAGCTTTTCTTTGCACCGCTTCAATTCTTTTTACATCCTTAGCAAGATACGGCCTCCAAAACTGAACACAATACTCCAGGTGGGGCCTCACCGACTTATACAGGGGCATTAAAACCTCTTTTCTTCTGCTGGTTACACCTCTCTCTATACAGCCTAGCAACCTTCTAGCTACGGCCACCGCCTTGTTACACTGTTTCGTCGCCTTCAGATCCTCAGATACTATCACCCCAAGATCTCTCTCTCCATCTGTACATATCAGACTCTCACCGCCTAACACATGCGTCTCCTGTGGATTTCTACTCCCTAAGTGCATCACTTTGCATTTCTTCGCATTGAATTTTAATTGCCACACCTTAGACCATTCTTCTAGCTTCCGCAGATGTACAGTTCAGGCAGGTGGAAAGAGGTGTCCTAACTGCCGGCTGTAAGGATCGTCTAAAACAACATACAAACCTGACATCCAAAAATGAGAGAGAATGCTTGTCTAGAATATTTTGCAATAATTGCGACTCTTACATAGAAAAAAAGCAAAAATGCAAAGTCATAAAATGTTTGCAGTGTGGTGATCCTGTACTGAAAGGCGAATAACATTTATGCTATATGACAAGGCTGGCTAGACGTAAAACATATGAAAGGTGTATCATTTAAGACTGTGAATATATGCAGGAGACAGGGTTGCACATCCCCAACTACATCTTTGCAACGGATCTTTACCGTGAGCATGACAGGGAACTCAAGGGGGTAAACTGTCTGAGTTCGGAAGTTGTTTCATTGACAAGTGGTTCAAGAACTACACTTTCGGAGCTCAGAATTCAAAAGGCTACGATGGTTATTTCATAATCAGTCAGCTGTTGCAGGAAACGATGGATATGAGTTTGTTAGCGCAATGTGGTAAGCTTTCACAAACCAGAGTTGATGTGCTGGTCATTTATTTCATAGATTCTCTAAAATTTCTGCCCATGAAGCTTACCAAGCTCCTGCAAGCCATGGGCTTTGAAGGTAGCAAAGGGTATAGTCCTCTTTTTTAACACCATGGAAATCAAACTATGTGGGGGAAATGCCTGAGGAAAAGTAGGACGGTGTTGAGAGCATGATGCGCGATGAAAGAGAACCTTTCACATGACAGTACAGCTAGAACATGATTATGACTTCTAGCCTTCTAATGTAAGCAAGATGTCTATATTTTTATAAAAGCCTGTGTCCTGTATAGAGAGGAAATTATGGAAATGACTGACAAACTGAGGAGATAGAAGTAGAAGAAATACCGTGGGGTGGGGCAACGACCCTAAGGAATTGTATAGACCCGTTCCAAATCATCACATTCAGTTCCGTGTGTATGACCATGTTCAGGTTGGTGTGCTTACAACTGAGAATCATAGCTCTGCCGTTGACCGACGATTATCATCAGCAGAACAAAAGATATTCAACTGCCACTATCCGCTGCCTAATATACACCGAGGACAAAACACAGAAAGATCAGGCACTATCTAAATGGTGGTGAAATGCAGATGGGCGACTACTTTCTTGACGGTTATGCCGTCATAAACTGCCTTTACTCTTTTGTCAATAAAACTAAAGAATATCCTATTGGTCACCCCTAAATCATCTATGAAAATTTTGGACCCTTCGATTATTTCGGGCTTGTATAAGCCAAGTTGTTCCCTCCTGTTAGGCTGCATGGTAAACTCATGTTTCTGTTGTGTTGCATGTGTCTACACACCTCTTTGAGAATACATAAGCATGCATCTGCGTCAAAAGCAGGAAGCATCGGGGTTTCCTCAGTGGTGTACTGATGCTGAACAAAAAGAAAGTGTGCTTTACGTGCTGACCAGATAACCGTGAACAAAACGTTCTTAAACTCTTTGTGGGGGAAGTTTGGCCAAAGAAGAAATCTACCTGCCACAAGCATCACAAGAGACCCCAATGAGCTCTATATGCACCTGTTTCTCCATGAATACACAGTGTCGTCTTGCGATCTTATAGACGATGATGCGGCATGCGGTAATACTAACATCTTCATAGCCTCTTTTACAACTGCACATGTAGGTTAGAACTGTACAGGGCTCTTCACGCTTTACAAGAGCGCTGTCTTTATCACGACACAGACTCTGAATTTTGTGAGCAAGGAGGGTATGTGGAATCCTCCTTTGGGTGATTATTTAAGTGAATTAAAGAGTGAGATCTCTAGGGGCAGTGGCGTACCTAGGGTAGTTGACACCCGGGGCCGGTCATTTTTTAACACCTCCCCCCCAAATCCAGTACTAGGCATACCGAGAATACAAAACACTCAGGACCTATAGCGCAATTCTACCATACCATAAGCAGTCATTTCTACAAGTCACACAAGCATCTTAAACGCTACAGTGAGCACTAGAACATCAATTCACCTATTGTAAAATGAAAACAGACAGATTAGTACAGATCGTCGATCCTGCACAGTCAATGCCAACCGGAAGCCATGTCTTTTTCACAAACACAGATACACCCTAATCCACTATAGAATAAGTAATCATAAACTTTCTATTTAGACAAAAATTAAACTGAACCCAAGATGCCAGACTCTGCATACAATGCAACACCACAGAAACAGAAAATGACCCCTAGTACTGTGCAAAATATAAAGACAGTGGATGTAAATTTGAAAAAACTAACAAATCCGATCACCACTTTACAAATTAACAAATAGAAATAAAACAAATATAGAAAATAAAATACCATTTTACTGGACTAATACATTTAGCTATCAAAGGCCAAAACCTCCTTCCTCAGGTCAATACAGTATAGTACTGTTATAGTATCTTATCCTGAGGAAGGGGGTTTTGTTCTCTGAAAGTTAAGTCAAAATGTATTAAAAATTAGTCCAATAAAATGATTACCTTATTTATATGTTCTATTTATAAACATTTATTAACACATAAACACAGATACAATACTATACCCTGGTTTCTGCATTCCTCATCTTCTTTTCACTGTCTTCCTTCCATCCAGCATCTGTCTTCGCTCTTTCTCTGAAATCTGGTGTCTGCCCTCTCTCTCTCTGCCCCTTCCATCCACCATCTGCCCTCTTTCTCTCTCCCCCTTCCACCCACCATCTGCCCTTTCTCTCTGCCCCTTCGATCCGTCTGCCCTCCCTCTCCCATCCATCCAGGGTCTGCCCTCCCTCTCCCATCCATCCAGGGTCTGTCCTCCTTCAGGCTCCCCCCTTCCATCCAGGGTCTGTCCCCTCTCTCTGCCCCCTCTTTCCACCTGCACCTAGTTCCAGTTCCAGCCCACATCTCCCACCTGCCACCCTTTTCAGCCCCACTATCCCACCAGTCCCCAGCCCTTTTCTCCCATCAGTCCTGGGCTTCAGCCCCCAGCCACTTCTCCCTGTCCCCTTTTCAGCCCCTAGTTTCAACCCCAGCCCTTTTCTCTCACCAGTCCCAAGCTTCAGCCCCAGCCAGTTCTCCCTGTCCCCTTTAAAGCCCCCAGTCCCCACAGTTTCAGCCCCTGCCCCTTTTCAGCCCCCAGTTCCAGACCCCTTCTCCCATGAGCACTTCCCTCCCCAGTCCCCTTATTCCCTCTGAGCACCCCCACCCCTCCCCAATCCCCATTCTCCCCTCTGAGCACCCCCACCCTCCCCAATCCCCTTCTCACCTCTGAGCATCCCTCCTCTGAACTCCCCCACCCTGCCCAATCCCCTTCTCACCTCTGAGTACCCTTCTGAGCTCCCCCACCCTTCCCAATCCCCTCTGAGCACCCACACCCCTCCCCAATCCCCATTCTCCCCTCTGAGCACCCCCACCCTCTCCAATCCCCTTCTCCTCTCTGAGCACCCCTCCTCTGAACTCCCCCACCCCTCTCCAATCCCCATTCTCCCCTCTGAGCATCCCCACCCTCTCCAATCCCCTTCTCCCCTCTGAGCACCCCTCCTCTGAACTCCCCCATCCCCTCTCCAATCCCCTTCTCCCCTCTGAGCTCCCCCCTGTCCTAGTCCTGCCCCCCCTCCATTGAGAGCCACAGAGCCCTCTTCTCCTGCCACCACCTGCCTTTTTCTTTCTTTTTTTTTTTTAAATCCGTGCAGCCACGCAGGCAGCGCTTTGCGTCTGCCCTGTCTGTGCTGTGAAAGAAGTAAATCGCCAGCGCTGGCTTCGGGGCTTCCCTCGATGTCCCGCCCTCTTATGAGGTGGTGGCAGGAGAGAGACGCGACGGAGCACCCCCCCACACGCGGACACCGGGGGCGGACCGCCCCCACCACCCCGCCCTTGCTACGCCACTGTCTAGGGGTGAGCATATCACAGAGTTTGTCTCAACCGATCACGGGTACAGGTTATCCAGAAGGGAGACCCACCTGAAGGTAAAAGGAATCACACTCATTTTTGTAGTCCAAAGAGCTAATTATGGATTTATTTATTTATGACATTTATATCCCACATTATCCCAAACAAGTTTGAGTTTGATGTGGCTTACAATAAACTGTATAAGATACATAACAAAGAATAATGCATAAATTCAATTTTACAATACAATATCATAAACAAACTGGGATAGCGATGGATGTTTAACATTTAGAAAATCTTTTATGAATGAGAAATTGTACATGAAGCAAAGAGAAAGTTAATGGTAAATAGAGTAATAACCAATTCAGGTAATAATTAGTTGTTTGAGATATGGTCGTTCTTTGTGAAGGTTTGTTTGAATAGGAATGATTTGAGGATTTTGCGGAATCTAGTATATTCCTGTATATTTCTTATTTTGGGTGCTAAAGAGTTCCACCATTTGGTTCTTAGGTAAGTGAAGTCTGCAGAGTGGACAGTTTTGTAGATCAAATATCAAATCTGATCACATATAAATCTGAGTATACTATGAGCGTACTGTCAACATCCTCATCTAGGGAAAACTTGTACAAAATAATGTGCTTTCAGTAGTTTTCTGGAAGCCAAATATGATGATGTATTGCAAACTGAATCCGGTAGAGCATTCCATAGAGTTGGTCCAGCAATTCTAAAGAGAGACTCTCGATAGATGGTAAGCTTAATAAACCTGAATGAGGGTACTTCCAGCAATCCTTTAGTAGCAGATTGTAATGGGATCAATGGGTTGTAATTTTGGATTACGATCCAAGGGTGCCAGTGGGTGAACAAACCAAAATATCCATTCAGCAAAAAGGGATAGTCAGAAACAAGGCCCGGTGGTTTGACCCAGGAGAATCCACCACAGCGGCTGCTGAAGACGTCACATCTTTCTTCGGAGTCTTCACAGCCTCCTCTATAGTCTGCTCTTGTCGAAGTGGTGGAGCAACCTGGTCTGAGGGGAACAAAAATGTCTCTCCCGAAAGCTGGGACTCTCCCTGCGTCCAGTGCTGAGCTGGGATCTCACCCTCATTTCCTGCCCGCTGCGGGAGCACAAATGAATCCAACTTCAGTTGACCAAGAGGGGTAGAGGTGGCTTCAGGGGAATAAAACCTCACCTTACCCTTATGCTTAGAAGGCACGATAGAGCAGATTCTCCTGTGTCCTCTCAGCCATATTGCTCTGTCCCCCCGCCATCGTAATTTTTTGACCTTTGCAGCTGCTCATCTAAGTTTTTTTTTTCACCCTTCTTCTCATTCTATCATAGTCTCCTTTTTGAAAGTTAAATGCTAATATATTGGATTTCCTGCGTGTACTTACTATAGAGCTAATATCAAATCTGATCGTGTTATGAACACTGTTATCCAGCGCCACCCATTGACTTAGTGGTAGGGTCTCAAGTATTAACCGTGTGGTAATGGTCTACGTGCGTAGAATGACGATTACTGCCTGGTTTCCGCCATGCACCAAAAATAGAAATAATTTTCTGATGCTCGTAGTGGACACACGTAAAAATCGAAATTATTGCCTAGGCAACGCGGTAGCCGGGTGATGACTCCAAATTGACACACATTGGGTTCTTGTAGGCGTCTAGGCCCCCTAGTTTTAGCAGGTGTTTAAGAGGCCAGTCTGAAATACCAAAACAATATGAGAGTGCAGGAAGTCTCCTAGAATAGTCATTACTGAATTTTTCTCTCGGCCATTTCAGCTTTCTAGTTGTTTCTTCCTCCACTCCTAGATATTTATATGAACCTTCCTGTGTGGATCATTCGGTGGTTTCTACTACTACTACTTATCATTTCTATAGGTTCTTGATGTTTACCTTCTAACAGAAGCTTTTATTACACTCAGTGCATGTAAATGGCTTCACTCCTGTGTGAACTCTGTGGTGCCTTGACAGATGTCCCTTCTCAGTGAAGGTTTTACCACACTCAGAACATCTAAATGGTTTCACTCCTGCATGGATTCTCTACTGTATTGTGAGCTTTCCCTTCTGCTTGAAGCTTTTATTACACTCAGTGCAGATGAATGGTTTCATACCTGTGTGGATTCTCTGATGTTTTGTGAGGTTTCCCTTCTGCCTGAAGCTTTTATTACACTCCGTGCAGATGAATGGTTTCATACCTGTGTGGATTCTCTGATGTTTTGTGAGGTTTCCCTTCTGCCTGAAGCTTTATTACACTCCGTGCAGATGAATGGTTTCATACCTGTGTGGATTCTCTGATGTTTTGTGAGGTTTCCCTTCTGCCTGAAGCTTTTATTACACTCAGTGCAGATAAACAGTTTCACTCCTGAGTGGATTCTCTGGTGTTTTGTGAGCTTTCCCTTCTGCTTGAAGCTCTTATTACACTCAGTGCAGATAAACGGTTTCACTCCTGTGTGGATTCTCTGATGTTCTCTGAGGGTTGTTTTATGACTGAAGCTTTTATTACACTCACTGCAGATGAATGGTTTCATTCCTGTGTGGATTCTCTGGTGTTTGTGAGCTTTCCCTTCTGCTTGAAGCTTTTATTACACTCAGTGCAGATAAACGGTTTCACTCCTGTGTGAATTCTCTGGTGTTTTGTGAGGTATTGCTTCCGACTGAAGCCTTTATTACACTCAGTGCAAATGAATGATTTCATTCCTGTGTGGATTCTCTGGTGTATTGTGAGGTATTGCTTCCGACTGAAGCCTTTATTACACTCAGTGCAAATGAATGATTTCATTCCTGTGTGGATTCTCTGGTGTATTGTGAGGCTTGTTTATGAGTGAAGCTTTTATTACACTAAGTGCAGATGAATGGTTTCATTCCTGTGTGGATTCTCTGGTGTTTGTGAGGTATTGCTTCCGACTGAAGCCTTTATTACATTCACTGCAAATGAATGATTTCATTCCTGTGTGAATTCTCTGGTGTTTTGTGAGGTATTGCTTCCGACTGAAGCCTTTATTACACTCAGTGCAAATGAATGATTTCATTCCTGTATGGATTCTCTGGTGTATTGTGAGGCTTGTTTTATGAGTGAAGCTTTTATTACACTAAGTGCAAATGAATGATTTCATTCCTGTGTGAATTCTCTGGTGTTTTGTGAGGTATTGCTTCCGACTGAAGCCTTTATTACACTCAGTGCAAATGAATGATTTCATTCCTGTGTGGATTCTCTGGTGTATTGTGAGGCTTGTTTTATGAGTGAAGCTTTTATTACACTAAGTGCAGATGAATGGTTTCATTCCTGTGTGGATTCTCTGGTGTTGTGTGAGGTATTGCTTCCGACTGAAGCTTTTATTACATTCACTGCAAATGAATGATTTCATTCCTGTGTGAATTCTCTGGTGTTTTGTGAGGTATTGCTTCCGACTGAAGCCTTTATTACACTCAGTGCAAATGAATGATTTCATTCCTGTGTGGATTCTCTGGTGTATTGTGAGGCTTGTTTTATGAGTGAAGCTTTATTACACTAAGTGCAAATGAATGATTTCATTCCTGTGTGAATTCTCTGGTGTTTTGTGAGGTATTGCTTCCGACTGAAGCCTTTATTACACTCAGTGCAGACAAACGGTTTCACTCCTGTGTGGATTCTCTGGTGTTGTGTGAGGTGTCCCTTCCGACTGAAGCCTTTATTACACTCAGTGCAAATGAATGATTTCATTCCTGTATGGATTCTCTGGTGTATTGTGAGGCTTGTTTTATGAGTGAAGCTTTTATTACACTAAGTGCAAATGAATGATTTCATTCCTGTGTGAATTCTCTGGTGTTTTGTGAGGTATTGCTTCCGACTGAAGCCTTTATTACACTCAGTGCAGACAAACGGTTTCACTCCTGTGTGGATTCTCTGGTGTATTCTGAGGCATCCCTTCTGCCCGAAGCTTTTATTACACTCAGTGCAGATAAATGGTTTCATTCCTGTGTGGATTCTCTGGTGTTGTGTGAGGTATTGCTTCCGACTGAAGCTTTTATTACATTCACTGCAGATGAATGTGTTGATGCCTGTGTGGATTCGCTGGTGTATTCTGAGGCATCCCTTCTGCCAGAAGCTTTTATTACACTCAGTGCAGATAAATGGTTTCATTCCTGTGTGGATTCTCTGGTGTATTGTGAGCTTTCCCTTCTGCTTGAAGCTTTTATTACACTCAGTGCAGATAAACGGTTTCACTCCTGTGTGGATTCTCTGGTGTATTGTGAGCTTTCCCTTCTGCTTGAAGCTTTTATTACACTCAGTGCAGATAAATGGTTTCATTCCTGTGTGGATTCTCTGGTGTATTGTGAGCTTTCCCTTCTGCTTGAAGCTTTTATTACACTCAGTGCAGATAAACGGTTTCACTCCTGTGTGGATTCTCTGGTGTATTGTGAGGCTTGTTTTATGAGTGAAGCTTTTATTACACTAAGTGCAGATGAATGGTTTCATTCGTGTGTGATTTCTCTGGTGTTGTGTGAGGTATTGCTTCCGACTGAAGCTTTTATTACATTCACTGCAGATGAATGGTTTGATGCCTGTGTGGATTCTCTGGTGTATTCTGAGGCATCCCTTCTGCCCGAAGCTTTTATTACACTCAGTGCAGATAAATGGTTTCATTCTTGTGTGGATTCTCTGGTGTTGTGTGAGGTATTGCTTCCGACTGAAGCTTTTATTACACTCAGTGCAGATAAACGGTTTCACTCCTGTGTGGATTGTCTGGTGTTTTGTGAGGCTTCTTTTATGAGTGAAGCTTTTATTACACTCAGTGCAGATGAATGGTTTCATTCCTGTGTGGATTCTCTGGTGTTCTATGAGGCTTTTTTTCTGACTGAAGCTTTTATTACACTCAGTGCAGATGAATGGTTTCATTCCTGTGTGGATTGTCTGGTGTATTGTGAGGCTTATTTTATGAGTGAAGCTTTTATTACACTCAGTGCAGATGAATGGTTTCATTCCTGTGTGAATTCTCTGGTGTTCTGTGAAGTGTCCCTTTTGACTGAAGCTTTTATTACACTCACTACAGATGAATGGTTTCATTCCTGTGTGAATTCTCTGGTGTTTTGTGAGGTTTCCCTTCTGCCTGAAGCTTTTATTACACTCACTACAGATGAATGGTTTCACTCCTGTGTGAATTCTCTGGTGTTGTGTGAGGTGTCCCTTCCGACTGAAGTTTTTATTACACTCACTACAGATGAATGGTTTAATTCCTGTGTGGATTCTCTGGTGTTCTGTGAGGCTTGTTTTCTGACTGAAGCTTTTATTACACTCACTGCAGATAAACGGTTTCACTCCTGTGTGGATTCTCTGGTGTTTTGTGAGGTTTCCCTTCTCACTGAAGCTTTTATTACACTCAGTGCAGTTAAGTGGTTTCATTCCTTTGTGGTTTCTCTTCTGCATAGGGAGGTTTCTTTTCCAGCAAGCACTTGTACCACTGTCAGCAGAAGTACACAAGCTCTCATTTTTCTGAATTTTCTGGTACTTTGAGAGGTCTGTCTTTCTGCAAAAGACTTTTTCAGATTTAGTCATTGATTCTTCACCAGTCTGAGGTGTTTTATGATCTGTTAATTCTTCTCTATGGCTGAATTTTTTCTTACATTCAGCACTTGAAACTAGTATCTCTTCTGGCTGGAATTTTGCATTTCTTATGACATTTTCTTCCTGTCTGAAGCTTTTGTCACGACTAGAACATGCAGATAATCTGTCATCGGTGTCATTTTTCTGGAATTTTGTAACGCTTCCTTTATTGATAAAGGTTTTCTCATCTACTGTCGTTGTACACACTCTAGTTTCTGTATTATTGTTCTCATGTTTCTCTTTCTTCCTACTGAAATCTTTCCCACACTCAGAACCTATACAGTGTGTCTCTCTTATGCATGTTTTCTGCTGTTGCTGTAGTTCTCTCTTTTGACTGAAGGTTTTCCCACAGTCCGTACCTGTATATGGTCTCTCTTCAGTATCGGATCTCTGATGTGATTTCAGAGTTAAATGATCATTAAGGAATATCTCACATCCATCACACAAACATTTCTGAACTCTCATCTGGTTTGTCTGTTCTTCCACTGTTTGTGTGATATTACTGGTACAATGTTCACACGGAGCTGAGCTTCCTGTTGAAGGTTTTTGTTTATTTTGATTTTTTCCCTTTTCTCCCCAGTCAGAACAGGACGAAGTCTCTTCTTTCTCTCTTTCTGAGAACATCTTTTCCTCTTCAGGCTTCTCACTGAGCTTCCATTTATGTGTCTCTGCATTACTGTTCTTAGGGTCATCTTCTTCTAAATAAATTTAAAAACAGAGCATTGTATAGTACTGTAGGAGAACAGCAGTTTAACGAGTTCAATAAAAAAATCTGTATAAATAAATTGTAAATCTTCCACCCCCTCCCTGTTGGGAATACATTTCCAAGCTAATCACTACCAGGGATGAATACAGAATATATGATTATATTCAAGTTGATATTTAGAAGCATCTTTGGTCTTTGTACTTAGATATCGTTTAGCCCTATAACTGCTCTTTATCAGACAGGCTGCAAGATGCAAGGCTAAACCTTCAAGGTGCTTGTTCCCCAGATAAACTAATTTGGGCGTTACCTGATCCTGAAGTTCACAGGAAGAGATTCACCCTTAGCCAATCATACGTTTGTTACAGAAGCTTAGTTACTGCTTATCACTATGTCAGATGCCGAACCAACTTCTTCATTAAACTAAAAACCTATAGAAGAAGTTGGTTCGGCAGCTGACATAGCGATAAGCAAAAGCTTTAGGCATACTGAACATCAGGAGCCTTTTCCTCCTAGCGAGAGAAAAAGTACATAATAAAAAATAAACATAAAAATATACTTACTAAATTAGCCTGAACATAGAAGGTAAAGAATAGAACTTGCTTTAAGTAAAATAGAACTGTTTCATGGTCAACTTCTCAGCCTAGTCTATAAACAAGCAAAAAGAGTCTCTTTCTTCCTGTGAGAGGAACTAGACCAGCCTGGAAGCAAATCACTTCTCAGTGCCAGCATAGTTCCTGTTTCTGAGGTAACAAAACATTCCTTTTATTCTTTTATCTAACTGTGCGTACGTGACAATTCTCACGTCTCTGCGGTGCCCCCCTTATCTATAAACAACATCTGGCTATATTTGTTTCTGCAAAACCAATCTCACGTCCCACAGCCACAAATCTGCACAACAGCAATAGGGCCTGTTTCACCTCCTCCTTCACCTCTCCCTGTTGCTGTGCTTGCAAGTGGAATGTTAGATAAGAACTTCTGCTGGAATTCTGCCTATGAAATCCTGATGACCTTACCTTGATGTATTACAGAGTTGGGGAGACTCTGCTTCACAGAGAGAAGGGCAGGAATTTTAGAAGTTACACAGAGTGCTCGCATGTAGACCCCCCTCTTTTTAAACTCTGCTAAGCTAACCGCCTTCACCACGATCTCCGGCAACGAATTCCAGAGTTTAATTACGCATTGGGTGAAGAAACATTTTCTCCGATTTGTTTTAAATTTACTACACTGTAGTTTCATCGCATGCCCCCTAGTCCTAGTATTTTTGGAAAGCGTGATCAGACGCTTCACATCCACCTGTTCCACTCCACTCATTATTTTATATACCTCTATCATGTCTCCCCTCAGCTGTCTCTTCTCCAAGTTGAAAAGCTCTAGCCTCCTTAGGCTTTCTTCATAGGGGAGTCGTCTCATTCCCGCTATCATTTTAGTCGCCCTTCGCTGCACCTTTTCCAATTCTACTATATCTTTCTTGACATGCGGCGACCAGAATTGAACACAATACTCAAGGTGCGGTCGCACCGTGAAGCCATACAATGGCATTATAACATCCTCACACCTGTTTTCCATACCTTTGCTAATAATACCCAACATTCTATTCGCTTTCCTAGCCGCAGCAGCACACTGAGCAGAAGGTTTCAGTGTATTATCGACAACACCCAGATCCCTTTCTTGGTCCGTAACTCCTAACGCGGAACCTTGCATGACGTAGCTATAATTTGGGTTCTTTTTTCCCACATGCATCACCTTGCACTTGCTCACATTAAACGTCATCTTCCATTTAGCCGCCCAGTCTCCCAGTCTCGTAAGGTCCTTCTGTAATTTTTCACAATCCTGTCGCGAGTTAACGACTTTGAATAACTTTGTGTCTTATTTTATTTATTTATGTATTTATTGCATTTGTATCCCACATTATCCCACCTCTTTGCAGGCTCAATGTGGCTTACAATACATCATGGGTACTGGAAATAGAAGTGAATATACATTAGGTTTACTGAGGGTTTGTGTTACATGGTGGTGAAATTACATAATGGTGTTAAAGCAAAAGACATTATAAGACAGTACTAGAAGTTCAAAGGATTATACAGTTACACATGTTGATCTTTGTGATATATCTTGTCGAAGAGATAGGTTTTTAATAGTTTGCGGAAATTGGTCAGTTCATAGACCGTTTCAGGTTACGTGGCAGCGCATTCCAGAGCTGCATGCTCGTATAGGAAAAGGTAGATGCATTCATTGATTTGTATTTCAAACCTTTACACTTGGGAGGATGAAGAATGAGGGGTGTGCGGGAAGATTTTTTTGCGTTCCTGGGTGGTAGTTCTATTAGGTCTGACATGTAGACTGGGGCGTTACCATGGATGATTTTATGGACTAAGGTGCAAAGTTTGAACAAGATGCGTTCTTTTAGTGGGAGCCAGTGTAGTTTTTCTCGTAGGGGTTTCGCGCTTTCGTATTTTGGCATGCCAAATATAGTCTGGCTGCCGTATTCTGAGCTGTCTGGAGTTTTTTGAGTATTTGCTCTTTACAGCCAGCGTAGAGTGAGTTACAATAGTCCAGATGACTGAGTACCAGTGATTATACCAGATTGCGGAAGACAATCCTTGGAAAAAATGGTCTAACTCTTTTTAGTTTCCACATTGAATGAAACATCTTTTTGGTTATGTTATTTGCATGGTTCTCAAGTGTTAGATGTCGATCAATGGTGACTCCGAGGATTTTCAGGGTGTCCGAAACTGGTAGATTTAGTTTAGGTGTGTTGATGGTGGTAAATTTATTCTTATTGTATTGCGAGATGAGTACCAGGCACTGGGTTTTCTCAGCATTGAGTTTCAGCTGAAATGCATCTGCTGAGGAATTCATAATATGTAGGCTTTGCTTGATTTCATTGGAGATTTCCCTTAAATCTTCATGGAATGGGATGAAGATCGTTACATCGTCAGCGTATATATATGGGTTTAGATTCTGATTCGATAGTAATTTGGCCAAGGGTGTCATCATTAGGTTGAATATGGTCGGTGAGAGGGGGATCCCTGTGGAACTCCGCATTCAGGTTTCAATGTCGCTGATGTAATCGAGTTTGAAGTCACTTGATATGAGCGTGTAGTGAGGAACCCTTTAAACCAATTGAGAATGTTGCCTCCAATTCCAAAGTATTCGAGGATGTGTAGTAAAATTCCATGGTCAACCATGTCGAATGCACTTGACATGTCGAATTGTAGCAGTAGAATGTTGTTGCCGTTTGTATCAATTGTTTGAATTTGTTCATGAGCGTGACTAGTACGGTTTCAGTACTGTGATTAGAGCGAAATCCTGATTGAGAATCGTGTAATATCGAGAACTTGTTTAGATAGTCTGTGAGTTGTTTGGTCACTATGCCTTCTGTTATTTTGGTAATTAAGGGCATGGATGCTACTAGTCTATAGTTTGGTTAGTTCATTTGCATTTTTCTTTGCATCCTTGGGTATAGGGGTGAGTAAAATGTTACCTTTTTCCCTTGGGAAAAGTCCATTTTGTAGCATATAGTTTATGTGGTTTGTTAGGTCTTTTATAAATTGTTGAGGGGCCGGTTTTATGAGGTTGTTTGGGCATATATCTAGTTTGCAGTGAGATTTGGCGAATCTTTTAAGAGTTTGTGAGATAAGATCTTCCGGTAGCATTGTGAATTCCGTCCAGATTCTGTCTGCTGGATATATTCCAGGGTCTGGGTCTAGGCAGTCCAGGAGTGTGCTGTATT
Source organism: Microcaecilia unicolor (assembly GCF_901765095.1). Lineage (NCBI taxonomy): Eukaryota > Metazoa > Chordata > Amphibia > Gymnophiona > Siphonopidae > Microcaecilia > Microcaecilia unicolor. The sequence continues at coordinate 29,862 of NW_021963719.1, read as the reverse complement.
CGGTGTGCCTGACAGGTATTTTAAGTCGCAGTTGTATGATTTTCTCCTTGAAGTACTTTGCCAAGTCGTCAGCTTCCGGTATGTCTTTGCTGTTGTTGGTGACTGGAGTGGTGTCTAATAATTTATTTACAATTTGGAAGAGTTTGTGTGTGTCTTTGTAGTTTGGTCCAATTTCGGTTTTGTAGTATTGTCTTTTGGTTTGTCTTATGGTATATTTGTATTTCCTTCGGAGTTGCTTCCAGTCATTAAGTGTGGGATCGTCTTTCTTTTTGTTCCAAGCTCGTTCTAGTTTCCTAACTTGTGTTTTGAGTTTTTTCAGTTCTTCGTTGAACCATGGTATTGAGTTCTTTCTGTGCAATGTTCTGGTTTGGATTGGGGCAATGATGTCTAGTGTTAATTTACATCTGTTGTCCCAATTTGAGAGGAATTGAGTTGTGTCTGTTTTTGTTGTCCAATCTTTGTTGTAGATCTGTTGCCAGAATTTAACCGGATCTATTTTTCCTCTTGTGGTGTAGGTTTTTCGTATTTGTTTGTTAGGTAAGTCTTTCGTTCTCCATTGGAGGGTTATATGTGCTTTATAATGGTCTGACCACAGTGTAGATGACCATTTTGTGTGTGTTAGTATACCGTTTGCGTCGTGGTCAAATTTGTATGTTATGAGGTCTAATGTGTGTCCTTTTTCGTGTGTTGGTTGTGTATTTTGTCCTTGTAGATCCCATAGTTGTAAGAACTCTCTACAGTCTTGGGTATTTGTTGTGGTGAGATCTTCCAGGTGTAGGTTAATATCTCCTTGGATAAAGAGATGCAGGTATTCGAGATAAAGTCTGTGAAGTGCATTTGGCAGTCTCGCCAGTTGCCTGGTGGTCTGTAAAATATAACTGCATTAAGGTGTTCCTGCAGTTTTGGGTGATTGATTCTTATGGAAGCGATTTCAAGTTGTGGCAGTATGGATTCAGCTATGTTTGTGATATTGAACTCAGATCTGTATATTATGGCTATTCCTCCTCCCCTTTTTCCATTCTTGTCCAGTGTGTAATTTTATATCCTGGTGGGCATAGTTCTAGGATTATAGGATCTTGGAGGTTGTGGATCCAGGTTTCAGTGATGAAGAGGAAGTCCAGGTTGTCTGCAGTGATCCAGTCTGTTATATCCTCTGTCTTGGTCACTACTGATCTGGCGTTCACGTATCCAATTTGAATTGAATGGTAAGATTCGGTTAGGGGTGTTGAGGTCTTGATTTTTATTAATTGCCTGTTTTCCTGATGTCTAGTTTTGTTGTGTCCTTTCTTCCCTTTCTGTTGGTTGTTTCCATATATATTTGTTTTTCCTTTTAGTTGATTGCTGTTCTTTTGTTCTAGTGGGTTGTATATGAATTGTCTGTAGGGTGTATGTGTTGAAGGTAGATTGGTGTTTGTGTTAGGGATAGTCCATGCGTAGTATGTTAGGGAGAGGAAGTAGATTATCATAATCAGTGTCATCAGCAAATTTAATTACCTTGAGTTACTCCCATCTCTAAATCATTTATAAATATATTAAAAAGCAGCGGTCTGATTTCGATGCCTGGCTCTCCGTTTTTCTTGAGCCCTCATCCCCATCCCTCATTCTTGGTGACTTCAACATACACATTGATAACCCATCCGACTCATACGCTTCTCAATTCCTCACCCTAACTTCCTCCTTCAACCTCCAACTGAGCTCCACCACCCCTACTCACAAATCTGGTCACTGTCTTGATCTCGTCCTCTCCTCTACCTGCTCGCCCTCTAATCTCTGTGACTCTGCTCTTCCCATTTCTGACCATCACCTGATCACATTCACACTTCATCACTCTCCCCCTCAATCCCGCCCAACACTAACCACTACCTCCAGGAATCTCCAGGGTGTTGACCCCCCCACCTTATCCGCTAGTATCTCCAATCTCCTCCTGTCCATCACGTCCTCCGAGTCTGTCGACAAGGCTGTTTCCAAGTACAATGCCACTCTCTCCTCCGCCCTAGACACCCTTGCACTGTCTGTTTCCCATCCCACAAGACGCACTAATCCCCAGCCCTGGCTTAACCCTTGCACCCATTACCTTTGCTCCTGCTCCCGATCGGCTGAAAGCCTATGGAGGAAATCTCGCACCCATACTGACTTCATTAACTACAAATTCATACTATCCTCCTTCCAGTCCTCCCTATTCCTCGCCAAACAGGACTACTACACTCACTTGACTAACTCCCTCAGCTCTAACCCTCGTTGTCTCTTCGCCACCCTCAACTCCCTCCTCAAAGTGCCCTCCGCTCCCACCCCCCCTCACTCTCTCCTCAATCACTGGCTGACTACTTCCGTGACAAGGTCCAGAAGATCAACCTCGAATTCACCACTAAACCTTCTCCTCCTCTTCATCCTATCATCCACTCCTCAATCAATCAACCCAGGCCTCCTTCTCCACTTTTCCTGATATCACCGAAGAGGAAACCGCCCATCTTCTCTCCTCCTCGAAATGCACCACCTGTTCCTCAGACCCCATCCCCACCAACTTACTTATCACCATCTCTCTACTATCACCCCTCCCATCTGTCATATCCTCAACCTCTCTCTCTCCACCGCAACTGTCCCTGACACCTTCAAGCCTGCTGTTGTGACACCTCTCCTCAAAAAACCTTCACTTGACCCTACCTGTCCCTCCAACTACCGCCCCATCTCCCTCCTACCCTTCCTCTCCAAAATACTTGAACGCGCCGTTCACAGCCGTTGCATTATCTCGCCTCTCATACCATCCTCGATCCGCTTCAATCTGGCTTTCGCCCACTTCACTCGACAGAAACGGCATTATCCAAAGTCTGTAATGACCTGTTCCGCGCCAAATCCAAAGGTCATTATTCCATCCTCATTCTCCTCGACCTATCCGCCGCTTTTGACACTGTCAATCACAACTTACTTCTTGACACACTGTCCTCTTTTGGGTTCCAGGGCTCTGTCCTCTCCTGGTTCTCCTCTTATCTCTCCCATCGTACCTTCAGAGTACACTCTCATGGCTCTTCCTCCACCCCTATCCCACTCTCTACTACTACTACTACTACTACTTAGCATTTCTATAGCGCTGCCAGGGTTACGCAGCGCTGTACAAGTTTAACATGGGGAAGGACCGTCCCTGCTCAAAAGAGCTTACAATCTAAAGGTTACAAACTATGTAGTCAGTGTAGGTATCATGAGTGGGGAAGGTGGTTATGCGCCAAAAGCAAGGGAGAAGAGATGGGCTTTGAGTAAGGACTTGAAGATGGGCAGGGAGGGCGCATGACGTATGGGCTCGGGAAGGCTGTTCCAGGCATATGGTGATGCGAGGCAGAAGGGGCGGAGTCTGGAGTTAGCGGTGGTGGAGAAGGGTACAGATAGGAGTGATTTGTCCTGAGAGCGGAGGTTACGGGTGGGAACATACGGGGAGAGGAGTGTAGAGAGGTACTGCGGGGCTGCAGATTGAGTGCATTTGAAGGTTAAAAGGAGAAGCTTGAACTGTATACGGTAGCGGATCGGGAGCCAGTGAAGTGACTGAGGAGAGGGGTGATATGAGAGTATCAGTTCACGCGGTAGATAAGACGTGCGGCAGAATTTTGGACAGATTGAAGGGGGGATAGATGGTTAAGCGGGAGGCCAGTGAGAAGAAGGTTGCAATAGTCAAGACGAGAGGTGACGAGTGAGTGGACGAGGGTTCGGGTGGTCTGTTCAGAGAGGAATGGGCGAATTTTGCTAATATTATAGAGGAAGAAGCGACAGGTCTTAGCTGTCTGCTGGATATGGGCAGAGAAGGAGAGGGAGGAGTCGAAGATGACTCCGAGATTGTGGGCTGAAGCGACGGGGAAGATGAGGTGTTGTCAACAGAGACGGAAAGTGGGGGAAGAGGAGAAGAGGGTTTGGGTGGAAAGACAAGGAGCTCAGTCTTTGCCATGTTCAGTTTCAGATGCCGGTTGGACATCCAGGCAGCGATGTCTGAAAGGCAAGCCGAAACTTTGGCCTGGGTTTCGACCGTGATGTCGGGAGTGGAGAGATAAAGCTGGGTGTCATCAGCATAGAGATGGTACTGGAAACCATGTGATGAGATCAGCGAGCCCAGGGAAGAGGTGTAGATCGAGAAAAGAAGTGGTCCAAGGACAGAACCTTGAGGAACCCCAACAGAGAGCGGGATGGGGGTGGAAGAAGAGCCATTAGAATATACTCTGAAGGTGCGATGGGAAAGATACGAAGAGAACCAGGAGAGGACGGAGCCCTGGAACCTGAATGAGGACAGTGTGTCAAGAAGTAAATTATGATTGACAGTGTCAAAGGCTGCAGATAGGTCGAGGAGGATGAGGATGGAATAGTGACCTTTGGATTTGGCAAGGAACAAGTCATTACAGACTTTAGAGAGTGCTGTTTCTGTCGAGTGTAGTGGGCGAAAGCCGGATTGGAGCGGATTGAGGACGGCCTGAGAGGAGAGGAAATCAAGGCAGCGGCTGTGGACAGCGTGTTCAAGTATTTGGAGAGGAAGGGTAGAAGAGAGATGGGATGGTAGTTGGAGGGACAGGTGGGGTCTAGTGATGGTTTTTTGAGAAGTGGTGTGACTACAGCGTGCTTGAAGGTGTCAGGGACAGTAGCAGTGGAGAGAGAGAGGTTGAGGATGTGACAGATTGAGGGGTTGACTGTAGGAGAGATGTGGTTAAGCAGATTGGTGGGAATGGGATCAGAGGAACAGGTGGTGCACTTAGAAGAAGAGAGAAGGCGAGCAGTTTCCTCTTCGGTGATCTCAGGGAAGGAGGAGAAGGAGGAGGAGGCCAGGCTAGGTTGGTTGGGGGAGTGGGTTAAGAAGTCACAGAGAGAAGAGGCTTGGAAGTGAATTCAAGGCTTGGAAGTGAATTCAGGGTTCTGTCCTTGGACCCCTTCTTTTCTCTATCTACACCTCTTCCCTGGGCTCCCTGATCTCGTCTCATGGCTTCCAGTATCATCTTTATGCTGACGACACCCAGCTTTATCTCTCCACACCTGACATCACTGCAGAAACCCAGGCCAAAGTATCGGCCTGCTTATCCGACATTGCTGCCTGGATGTCCAACCGCCACCTGAAACTGAACATGGCCAAGACCGAACTTCTTCTCTTCCCACCCAAACCCACTTCTCCTCTACCTCCACTCTCTATCTCAGTTGATAACACCCTCATCGTCCCCGTATCATCTGCCCGCAACCTCGGTGTCATCTTCGACTCCTCCCTCTCCTTCTCTGCGCACATCCAGCAGATAGCCAAGACCTGTCGCTTCTTCCTCTATAACATTAGCAAAATCCGCCCTTTCCTCTCTGAGCACACCACCCGAACTCTCATCCACTCTCTCGTTACCTCTCGCCTTGACTACTGCAACCTACTCCTCACTGGCCTCCCACTTAGCCACCTATCCCCCCTTCAGTCCGTTCAGAACTCTGCTGCACGTCTTATCTTCCGCCTGAACCGATACACTCACATCACCCCTCTCCTCAAGTCACTTCATTGGCTTCCGATCAGGTACCGCATTCAATTCAAGCTTCTGCTACTAACCTACAAATGTACTCGATCTGCAGCCCCTCCTTACCTCTCAACCCTCATCTCCCCTTACGTTCCTACCCGTAACCTCCGCTCTCAAGACAAATCCCCCCTTTCAGTACCCTTCTCAACCACCGCCAACTCCAGGCTCCGCCCTTTCTGCCTCGCCTCACCCCACGCGTGGAACAAACTCCCCGAGCCCATACATCAGGCCCCTCCCTCCCCATCTTCAAATCTCTGCTTAAAGCCCACCTCTTCAATGTCGCCTTCGGCACCTAACCTCTATACCTCTACCCAGGAAATCTAGACTGCCCAACTTGACATTTCGTTCTTTAGATTGTAAGCTCATTTGAGCAGGGACCGTCCTTCTTTGTTTATTTTGTACAGCGCTGCGTAACCCTAGTAGCGCTCTAGAAATGTTAAGTAGTAGTAGTAAAAAGCAGCGGTCCTAGCACAGACCCCTAAGGAACCCCACTAACTACCCTTCTCCATTGTGAATACTGCCCATTTAACCCCACTCTCTGTTTCCTATCCTTCAACCAGTTTTTAATCCACAATAGGACATTTCCTCCTATCCCATGACCCTCCAATTTCCTCTGTAGCCTTTCATGAGGTACCTTGTCAAACGCCTTTTGAAAATCCAGATACACAATATCAACCAGCTCCCCTTTGTCCACATGTTGTTTACTCCTTCAAAGAATTGAAGTAAATTGGTCAGGCAAGATTTCCCACACAAAACAACCACTGACCCAGCAAAGCCTCTACCTCCCCTTCCCCTCCCCAAACATAGAATCATGATGGCAGACAAGGGCCATATGGCCCATCCAGTCTGCCTTTCCTGAGAAACCACTAACTCCTCCTTTTCCTAACAGATCCCACGTGCCTGTCCCATGCTTTCTTAAATTGACAGTCTTCGTTGCTACGACCTCCACCAGGAGGCCATTCCACGCCTCCACCACCCTTTCCATGAACAAATACTTTCGTAGATTCCTCCTAAGCCTATTTCTTTTAACTTCATTGTATGCCCCCTCATTCCAGAGTTTTCCTTCATTTGAAAAAAGCTCACCGCCTCCTGTATATTGACGACACTGAGGTATTTAAACATCTCTATCATATCCCCTCTCTCCCGCCTCCCTTCCAGCGTATACATAGTAACATAGTAACATAGTAGATGATGGCAGAAAAAGACCTGCATGGTCCATCTAGTCTGCCCAAGATAAACTCATATCTTGAATTTGTACCTGTCTTTTTCAGGGCATAGACCGTACAAGTCTGCCCAGCAGTATTTCCCGCCTCCCATCACTGGCTCTGGCACAGACTGTATAAGTCTGCCCTCCCCTATCCTAGCCTCCCAACCACCAACCCCTCTTCCCCCCACCTGCTCCGCCACCCAATTTCAGCTAAGCTTCTGAGGATCCATTCCTTTTGCACAGGATTCCTTTATGTTTATCCCACGCATGCTTGAATTCCGCTACCGTTTTCATCTCCACCCCCTCCCGCGGGAGGGCATTCCAAGCATCCACCACCCTCTCTGTGAAAAAATACTTCCTGACATCTTTTTTGAGTCTGCCCCCCTTCAATCTCATTTCATGTCCTCTCGTTCTACTACCGCCTTCCCATCTCCGGAAAAGATTTTTTTGCGGATTAATACCTTTCAAGTATTTGAACGTCTGTATCATATCACCCCTGTTCCTCCTTTCCTCCAGGGTATACATGTTCAGGTCAGCAAGTCTTTGGTCATATGTCTTGGAACGCAAATCCCATACCATTCTCGTAGCTTTTCTTTGCACCGCTTCCATTTTTTTAACATCCTTCACAAGGTACGGCCTCCAAAACTGAACACAATACTCCAGGTGGGGCCTCACCAACGACTTGTACAGGGGCATCAACACTTCCTTTCTTCTGCTGATCACACCTCTCTCTATACAGCCTAGCAACCTTCTCGCTACGGCCACCGCCTTGTCACACTGTTTCGTCGTCTTCAGATCCTCGGATACTATCACCCCAAGATCCCTCTCCCCCTCAGTACCTACCAGACTCTCCCCCGCCTAACACATACGTCTCTCGTGGGTTTCTACTCCCTAAATGCATCACTTGCATTTCTTCGCATTGATTTTAATTGCCAAACCTCAGACCATTCTTCTAGCATCCTCAGAACCCTTTTCATGCTTTCCACTCCCTCCCGGGCGTCCACTCTGTTGCAAATCTTAGTATCATCCGCAAATAGGCAAATTTACCTTCTAACCCTTCTGCATGTCACTCACAAATATATTGAACAGAATCGGCCCCAGCACCGATCCCTGAGGCACACCACTACTCACCTTTCCCTCCTCCGAGCGAATTCCATTCACCACCACCCTCTGTCGTCTGTCCGTCAACCAGTTCCTAATCCAGTTCACCACTTCGGGACCTATCTTCAGCCCATCTATTTTATTTAAGAGCCTCCTGTGAGGAACCGTGTCAAAAGCTTTGCTAAAATCTAAGTAGATTACCTCTATAGCACGTCGATGATTCAATTCTCCAGTTACCCAATCAAAGAATTCAATGAGATTCGTTTGGCACGATTTCCCTCTGGTAAAATCATGTTGTCTCGGATCTATACATGTTGAGGTTCATAAGCCTGCCTTTCTATGTTTTATGACGGAGATCACATACCAATTTTGTAGCCGCCCTCTGGACAGACTTCATCCTGTTTCTATCCTTCTGTAGGTGTGGTCTCCAGAATTGCATCCCTCTCCTTACGCACCCAAGCATCCTTCTGGCTTTGACCGTCGCATTTTCTACTTGTTTGGCTACCTTAAGGTCATCAGACACAATCACCCCCAAGTCCCCACCGAGTGAGCAATTGTGAAAAACAATAGAAACCCTAAGAATGCCAGAGTCATAGTTATTGAAGGTTTTACAGACAGGAATCGAAACAATACTCCAATGAAAACAGAAGAATCTTAGAAACAGGCCCACCCCAGGTACTAATGTCATCTCGCCATCACTCATTATCAGTCACACCGGCATCCTGTAGTGAGACTCACCCACTGCCCGTCACTCCTTAATGTGCCTGAGATTTTAAGAATAACGGGAAACCCTTACCTAGAGACATCAGGATCTCATAGTTGTCCTTCATCACCTCCCTCCAAAGCTCCTTCTGCTCCTCATCTAAATACTCCCACTCCTCCTGGGAGAAAGAGACAGAGACGTCCTCAAATGTCACCCGCATCTGAAACACAAACCAGAAACACAGTCAGGGACACGGGGAGGTGCTCAGAATGCATTAGATTTCAGCTCCTGCCTTTGTTCTGGGGGTTGTAACTGCAGATGTTTTAAAAATTCAGCTTTATCTATCTTTTTGTGTAGAATTCTACCGACATTAACACCCAGCTCTTCTGTTCTCCAGGACTGACTCTGCCTAAGCTGTCTCCTAGCTCAGGCTTGATTACCCCATCCCCTCAGTAATCTCAGTCTCCAACTAGTATGAACCCCTCCCTAAGAAGGCTGACCCCCCCCCCCCCCACACACACACACACAAAAGTGCTTTATCTAAAAACTTGGCTCACATTCTCAGTTTCCAACTAGTATGAACCCCTCCCCTAAGAAGGATAAGCACCCCCCAGCTTTATTTCTCTTTTCCCTCATTCCATCATCCCCACCTCCCCTGCCAGGTCTTTCGCCACTACCGCCCAGTGCGCACACATCCCATGACTGTCTGTCATCAGTGTCCCCCCCCCCCCCCCCCCCACACACAGTAATGTTACTCAGAGCTCTCTCTCATATCATAGTAACATAGTAACTATAGTAGATGACGGCAGAAAAAGACCTGCATGGTCCATCCAGTCTGCCCAACAAGATAAACTCATATGTGTATACCTTACATTGATTTGTACCTGCCTTTTTCAGGGCACAGACCGTACAAGGTCTGCCCAGCAGTATTTCCCGCCTCCCATCACTGGCTCTGGCACAGACTGTATAAGTCTGCCCTCCACTATCCTCGCCTCCCAACCACCAACCTCTCTTCCCCCACCTGCTCCGCCACCCAAATTTTGGCTAAGCTTCTGAGGATCCATTCCTACTGCACAGGATTCCTTTATGCATATCCCACGCATGTTTGAATTCCGTTATCGTTTCATCTCCACCACCTCCCGCGGGAGGGCATTCCAAGCATCTACCACCCTCTCCGTGAAAAAATACTTCCTGACATCTTTTTTGAGTCTGCCCCCCTTCAATCTCATTTCACGTCCTCTCGTTCTACCGCCTTCCCATCTCCGGAAAAGATTTGTTTTTGCGGATTAATACCTTTCAAGTATTTGAACGTCTGTATCATATCACCCCTGTTCCTCCTTTCCTCCAGGGTATACATGTTCAGGTCAGCAAGTCTTTGCTCATACGTCTTGGAACGCAAATCCCATACCATCCTCGTAGCTTTTCTTTGCACCGCTTCCATTTTCTTAACTTCCTTCGCAAGGTACGGCCTCCAAAACTGAACACAATACTCCAGGTGGGGCCTCACCAACGACTTATACAGGGGCATCAACACCTCTTTTCTTCTGCTGGTCACACCTCTCTCTATACAGCCTTGTAACCTTCTAGGTACAGCCACCGCCTTGTCACACTGTTTCATCGCCTTCAGATCCTCAGATACTATCACCCCAAGATCCCTCTCCCCCTCAGTACCTATCAGACTCTCACCGCCTAACACATACGTCTCCCTTGGATTTCTACTCCCTAAGTGCATCACTTGCATTTCTTCGCATTGAATTTTAATTGCCAAACGTTAGACCATTCTTCTAGCTTCCTCAGATCCTTTTTCATGCTTTCCACTCCCTCCCGGGTGTCCACTCTGTTGCAAATCTTAGTATTATCCACAAATAGGCAATATCTATTCCATTGCATACATACACTAGTTGTCCTTCTGAAATCCCTCTTGCCCCCAGCAAACATAGTTTCCACAGTTATCTCAGAATACCCCACACACTACACAACCCTCAGCTCACACCCCACCAACGCAGTCTCCCTGCATCTCTTTCTGAACGCCGATAATATATCTCTGCTCTCTGTCTCCCTCCCTCGGTGCATACATTCGCCTACCCCCCCCCCCCCCCCACCTATGCAATCCCCAAAATTCAGCCATGCTACTGCATTCACAGGTTTCACTCATAGCACCCCCAGCTTACCCTCCTTCTCCCTATCCAAACTGTCCTTTTCATCCCCTCTCTCACTCCCCAAGCTCTCCTCCCTTCGCCTTGACTTGACCCATTTCCCTCCTTCCCCAATGCCCTCCACAAGTGGAGGAGGAAGAGGACAGCTGCTGAATTTGAACCCTGAGCCTCTACGGTGGCCTCCATGGTTTCAAATCCAGCCTTCAGAGGCAGGGCGACAGATGTTCTCCTCCTTCTCCTCTGTTTGTGGTGAGTGTCGGGGAGGTAGAGGGCAAGATATTAAATGCATTAGATGTCAGCTCCTGCCTTTGTTTTAGGGGGATGTAACTATGCAGATTTTTTTAAAAATTAGCTTTATCTATCTCAGAGAGAGCGAGCGAGAATGTAAAGAGATGCCAGGAAGCAGAAAGTGACAGTCAGAGGGAGAGAGAGAGAGCGAGAGAGTAACATAGTAGATGACGGCAGAAAAAGACCTGCACGGTCCATCCAGTCTGCCCAAGATAAACTCATGTGTATACCTTACCTTGATTTGTACCTGTCTTTCTCAGGGCACAGACCGTATAAGTCTGCTCAGCAGTTTTTCCTGCCTCCCAACCACCTGTCCCGCCTTCCATCACCGGCTCTGGCACAGACCGTATAAAAGTCTGCCCTCCCCTATCCTCGCCTCCCAACCACCAACCCCTCTTCCCCCCACCTGCTCTGCCACCCAATTGTAGCTAAGCTTCTGAGGATCCATTCCTTCTGCACAGGATTCCTTTATGCACATCCCACGCATGTTTGAATTCCGTTACCGTTTTCATCGCCACCACCTCCCGCGGGAGGGCATTCCAAGCATCCACCACCCTCTCCGTGAAAAAATACTTCCTGACATCTTTTCTGAGTCTGCCCCCCTTCAATCTCATTTCATGTCCTCTCGTTCTACCGCCTTCCCATCTCCGGAAAAGATTCGTTTGCGGATTAATACCTTTCAAATATTTGAACGTCTGTATCATATCACCCCTGTTCCTCCTTTCCTCCAGGGTATACATGTTCAGGTCAGCAAGTCTCTCTTCATACGTTTTGGAACGCAAATCCCATACCATCCTGGTAGCTTTTCTTTGCACCGCCTACACCCCCCATGAGAGAATGTAAAGAGATGTCAGGAAGCAGAAAGTGACAGTCAGAGGGACAGAGAGAGAGCGAGAGAGAATGTAAAGAGATGTCAGGAAGCAGAAAGTGACAGTCAGAGGGAGAGAGAGAGAGCGAGAGAGAATGTAAAGAGATGTCAGGAAGCAGAAAGTGACAGTCAGAGGGACAGAGAGAGAGCGAGAGAGAATGTAAAGAGATGTCAGGAAGCAGAAAGTGACAGTCAGAGGGACAGAGAGAGAGCGAGAGAGAATGTAAAGAGATGTCAGGAAGCAGAAAGTGACAGTCAGAGGGAGAGAGGGAGAGAGAGAGCGAGAGAGAATGTAAAGAGATGTCAGGAAACAGAAAGTGACACTCAGAGGGAGAGACAGCGCGAGAGAGAGAATATAAAGAGATGTCAGAAAGCAGAAAGTGACAGAGGGAGAGCGAGAGAGAATGTAAAGAGATGCCAGGAAGCAGAAAGTGACAGTCAGAGACAGAGGGAGAATGTAAAGCAGAAAGTGAGAGACTGGTAAAGCAGGAGGAGAAAGAGGAAGAAGAGCCTGAGGGGCTACAGCAGGGAATGGATTGAGCAGTGCCAGGCTCATTTCTCCTGTGTGTGTGGCATTGCCTGGCACTGCATCCCCTGCTGCCCACCTCCTGCCAGTGAGGGGAGGAGAATGAGGAAGAAGAGCCTGAGGGGCTACAGCAGGGAATGGATTGAGCAGTGCCAGGCTCATTTCTCTTGTGTGTGTGGCATTGCCTGGCACTGCATCCCCTGCTGCCCACCTCCTGCCAGTGAGGGGAGGAGAATGAGGAAGAAGAGCCTGAGGGGCTACAGCAGGGAATGGATTGAGCAGTGCCAGGCTCATTTCTCCTGTGTGTGTGGCATTGCCTGGCACTGCATCTCCTGCTGCCCACCTCCTGCCAGTCTCCTACCTGCTCAGCACAAACCCCAAGAGCCAACCTCCTGCCCTTCTCCAGAGCTCGATCTCCAGTACTGGCCCCCTTGGTCCTCTCTACACTTCTGGGGCAGCTTTAAGTTGGAGCCAAGACTTGGCTTCTCTTTAAATGGTGGCAGACGGAGAAGTGAATTAGGGAAGGAGCAGAGAACTGATCATCACTGAAAGCTATGGGTGGTTTAGTAATAACGTCTTTGTGTCACTTCCTGGAATATTTTAGCAAATGTTAAGCACAGAGAGAGGAAACTAAAGCCACATCCTGACCCTGAAACAGGAACTACTCCCTCCAGCCAGATGTTTATATTTTGTGTCATATCTACTACTACTACTAGTACTACTATTTAGCATTTCTATAGCGCTACAAGGCGTACGCAGCGCTGCACAAACATAGAAGAAAGACAGTCCCTGCTCAAAGAGCTTACAATCTAATAGACAAAAAATAAAGTAAGCAAATCAAATCAATTAATGTGAACGGGGAAGGAAGAGAGGAGGGTAGGTGGAGGCGAGTGGTTACAAGTGGTTACGAGTCAAAAGCAATGTTAAAGAGGTGGGCTTTCAGTCTAGATTTAAAGGTGGCCAAGGATGGGGCAAGACATAGGGGCTCAGGAAGTTACTACTACTACTACTATTTAGCATGTCTATAGCGCTACAAGGCATACGCAGCGCTGCACAAACATAGAAGAAAGACAGTCCCTGCTCAAAGAGCTTACATCTAGTAGACAAAAAATAAATAAAGTAAGCAAATCAAATCAATTAATGTGTAGAGGAAAGAGGAGAGGAGGGTAGGTGGAGGCGGGTGGATACAAGTGGTTATGAGTCAAAAGCAATGTTAAAGAGGTGGGCTTTCAGTCTAGTTTTAAAGGTGGCCAAGGATGGGGCAAGACGTAGGGGCTCAGGAAGTTTATTCCAGGCGTAGGTGCAGCGAGACAGAAGGCGCGAAGTCTGGAGTTGGCAGTAGTGGAGAAGGGAACAGATAAGAAGGATTTATCCATGGAGCGGAGTGCACGGGAAGGGGTGTAGGGAAGGACGAGTGTGGAGAGATACTGGGAGCAGCAGAGTGAATACATTTATAGGTTAGTAGAAGAAGTTTGACAGGATGCGAAAACGGATAGGGAGCCAGTGACGCGACCTGAGGAGAGGGGTAGTGTGAGTAAAGCGACCCTGGCGGAAGACGAGATGGGCAGCAGAGTTTTGAACCGACTCTGATAATTATTTATTTATTTATTGCATTTGTATCCCACATTCTTCCACCTATTTGCAGGCTCAATGTGGCTTACATTGTGCAGAGAAAACAGCTTCTTCCTCAACTGGGCATGACATGAGAAGGATTAACATAGTAACATAGTAGATGACGGCAGAAAAAGACCTGCATGGGTCCATCCAGTCTGCCCAACAAGATAAACTCATATGTGTATACCTTACCTTGATTTGTACCTGCCTTTTTCAGGGCACAGACCGTACAAGTCTGCCCAGCAGTATTTCCCGCCTCCCAACCACCAGTCCCGCCTCCCATCACCGGCTCAGGCACAGACCGTATAAGTCTGCCCAGCAGTATTTCCCGCCTCCCATCACGGCTCAGGCACAGACCGATAAGTCTGCCCAGTAGTATTTCCCGCCTCCCATCACCGGCTCTGGTACAGACCGTATAAGTCTGCCGAGCAGTATTTCCCGCCTCCCAACCACCAGTCCCGCCTCCCATCACCGGCTCTGGCACAGACCGTATAAGTCTGCCCTCCACTATCCTCGCCTCCCAACCACCAACCTCTCTTCCCCCCACCTGCTCTGCCACCCAATTGTAGCTAAGCTTCTGAGGATCCATTCCTTCTGCACAGGATTCCTTTATGCACATCCCACGCATGTTTGAATTCCGTTACCGTTTTCATCTCCACCACCTCCCGCGGGAGGGCATTCCAAGCATCCACCACCCTCTCCATGAAGAAATACTTCCTGACATCTTTTTTGAGTCTGCCCCCCTTCAATCTCATTTCATGTCCTCTCGTTCTACCGCCTTCCCATCTCCGGAAAAGATTTGTTTTTGCGGATTAATACCTTTCAAGTATTTGAACGTCTGTATCATATCACCCCTGTTCCTCCTTTCCTCCAGGGTATACATGTTCAGGTCAGCAAGTCTTTGCTCATACGTCTTGGAACGCAAATCCCATACCATTCTCGTAGCTTTTCTTTGCACCGCTTCCATTTTTTTAACATCATTCGCAAGGTACGGCCTCCAAAACTGAACACAATACTCCAGGTGGGGCCTCACCAACGACTTGTACAGGGGCATCAACACTTCCTTTCTTCTGCTGATCACACCTCTCTCTATACAGCCTAGCAACCTTCTCGCTACGGCCACCGCCTTGTCACACTGTTTCGTCGCCTTCAGATCCTCGGATACTATCACCCCAATATCCCCCCCCCCCCTCAGTACCTACCAGACTCTCCCCGCCTAACACATAAGTCTCTCGTGGGTTTCTACTCCCTAAATGCATCACTTTGCATTTCTCCGCATTGAATTTTAATTGCCAAACCTTAGACCATTCTTCTATCTTCCTCAGATCCCTTTTCATGCTTTCCACTCCCTCCCGGGTGTCCACTCTGTTCCAAATCTTAGTATTATCCACAAATAGGCAAACTTACCTTCTAACCCTTCGGCAATGTCACTCACAAATATATTGAACAGAATCGGCCCCAGCACCGATCCCTGAGGCACTCCACTACTCACCTTTCCCTCCTCCGAGCGAACTCCATTTACCACCACCCTCTGTCGCCTGTCCGTCAACCAGTTCCTAATCTAGTTCACCACTTCGGGACCTATCTTCAGCCCATCTAGTTTCTTTAAGAGCCTCCTGTGGGGAACCGTGTCAAAAGCTTTGCTAAAATCTAAGTAGATTACCTCTATAGCACGTGTTAAGTCTAACACTCCCTACCTAATCATGGGTTATTCTTTTGTAAAAAAAAAAAAAAACAAGAAACAAAAACATATTTAAGAAACATCTCACACTTTCTTCACCTAACTCTATTAACAATTCCCAAACTAACTTTAAATCCTTTCCAGTCAGCACCAGCCACCAATACCCTGGAACAGCCTCCCCACAGAGCCCCAGGAAAAAAACATTTCATGTATTTTGTTATTATTTATTGCACTTGTAGCCCACATTTTCCCACCTATTTGCAGGCTCAATGTGGCTTACAAAGACCTGTTATGGCATCGCCAATTCAGGGTAAAAGATACAATTGGTGTTACAAAGAAGTCAAGGATGACTGAGAAGAGCTAAGCAAACATTTAGAGAAAGACGTCCTTTAGAGTCAGGGTGGGGTGATGAAGTGTTATAGTTAAGCTACGGATTCTCGTGGTAGGCCTTGTTGAAGAGATTTGCGAAAGTTAGTTATTTCGTTAATTGTTTTCAATTTTGTTGGTAGTGCATTCCACAGTTGTGTGCTCATGTATGAAAAGCTGGTCGCATGTGTTAGTTTGTATTTAATATTTTGCAGCTGGGGAAGTGTAGGTTAAGAAATGTGTGGGCAGATCTTTTAGCATTTCTAGAGGTAGGTCAGTGAGGTCTAGCACGTAGGTCGGGGCGTCTCCGTGAATGTTTTTATGAACAATCGGCATATCTTGAACGTGGTTCGTTCTTTGAGCCAGTGCAGTTTCTTTCTTAGGGGTTTTGCACTTTTATATTTTGTTTTTCCGAATATGAGTCTGGCTGCGGTGTTCTGGGCTGTTTGACGTTTCTTGATAGTTTCTTTGCAGCCAGCGTAAAGTGCGTTGCAATAGTCCAGGTGGCTTAGTACCATTGATTGTACCAGGTTGCGAAAGATGGATCTAGGGAAGAAAGGTTTTACTCTTTTGAGTTTCCACATGGCGTGAAACATCTTCTTAGTTGTATTCTTCACGTGGTTTTCAAGTGTGAGGTTTCGATCAATGGTGATTCCGAGAATTTTCAGTGTGTTTGAGACGGGAAGGGAAATATTTGGTGTGGTTATTGTAGTGAATTTACTTGTGTTATGTTGTCAGGTGAGTATGAGACATTGCGTTTTTTCTGCGTTGAGTTTTAACTGGAATGCATCTACCCAGGAGTGCATTATTTGGAAGCTTTGGTTAATCTCATTGGAGATATCCTTTAGACCATGTTTGAATGGGATGTAGATCGTGACATCATCTGCATATATGTATGGGTTGAGGTTTTGATTGGCTAGTAGCTTGGCTAGAGGTATCATCATTAGGTTGAAAAGGGTTGGTGAGAGGGGGGATCCTTGGGGAACTCCACATTCGGGTGGCCAATGGGTTTGGATATTTTCCTCGTTAGATGTTACTTGGTGTGATCTTGAGGTCAGGAATCCTCTAAAACCAGTTAAGAACGTTGCTTCTCACTCCAAAGTATTCTAGGATATGTAGTAATATTCCATGGTTGACAGTAAACAAAAATCAAACTAACTGGCAGGTATATCCACTTCACTCTGGAGTTGTATTCACTTGTTCAACATGCTCTTTGCCCTTAAGTGACTTTATGTTTTCAACAGCTACCTTTGTATTTAAGGGTAAAGGAAGAGAATGTGCTCCATAAACTTCTACAACACTATTTGTGGAAAGGACAAAGACTCAGATTGACACTGGCCCTGATATAAACCCCCCAAGCCTCATAGAGGAATGGGACTTCTGAATATTGGATATCTCACAGTGGTCAGCGGAATGCGTCATATTAATGACTGGTTTAGGGGCACAGAACATTTTCTCTCACTCACATTGAGACCACTTTGATCCCGGGGGTACTTTAGTCACATACGCCATAGATCCTCCAACTATGGGAACTATGGCCAGAAATGCAACCCACCCACAAAAAGGACACACCTTAGCTATTATCACCTACAAATTCCCATCAGAATCCAACCTCACACTTCCAGATACAAAATGGACAGCCACGCCATGGACCGATCACTACAAAGCAAACCTCTCCTTACGTTGGAAAACAAAAAAGACACAACAAAAACAAGTGATTAAAACATATAGTAGGAGAGGTAAAATTGACCCGCAAACATTCTGGCAACAATTCTTTACAGACGAATGGACAACTCCCACAGACATCCTCCCAATTTCTCCAAGAATGGGACAACAGATGCAAAACACACTAAATAGCATAGCACCAATACAAACCAGAACCTCACATAGAATAAATTCCATACCATGGTTCAGTGAAGAATTGAAAGAACTAAAAACACAAGTCAGAAGATTAGAACGAGCATGGATCAAGAAAAAAGACGAACATACACTCAATGACTGGAAAAAACTACAAAGGAAATACAAATACACTAACTAAAAGAACATACTACAAAACCACTATAGGACCAAATTACAAGGACACACACAACTCTTCACACTTGTAAACAAACTCCTAAACACCACACCGGTCACCTCTAACAACACAGACACCCCATCTGCAACCAATCTTGCAAAGTACTTCAACGAAAAAATCACAAAGCTACAACTCATGATACCTACTAATAAACTGAGTACACAAGCATCCTTGAATGCCTAGACTCAAACTAGGGGAATGCCCAGCAGATCGATCATGGACCAAGTTTGACACGATATCTTCTGATGAATTCTCAAAATGGCTCGGAAAATACGCTAAGTCACAATGCAAATTGAACGTTTGCCCCAATAGCCTAATAAAATCAGCTCCCAAACAATTCAAAAAAGACCTTACGAGGCACATAAACTACAGGCTTCAAATGGCCTCTTTCCCACAGAGGAAAGGAAACATCCTACTTACCCCACTGCCAAAAGATGCAAAGAAAAGCACAATGGACCTAACTAACTATCGCCCAGTAGCATCCATCCCGCTCATAACTAAACTCATGGAGGGCATAGTGACGAAACAACTCTCTGATTACCTAACCGAACATTCAATTCTGCACGAATCACAGTCAGGATTCCGGACAAATCACAGTACTGAAACGGTACTAGTATCGGCAATGAACGCTTTCAACAAGCAATTGCAACTGGCAACAACATACTCCTCCTACAATTTGACATGTCCAGCGCCTTCGACATGGTCAACCATGAAATACTATTACATATACTAAAATACTTCGGAGTAGGAGGCACACTTCTCAAATGGTTCAAAGGATTCCTGACCACAAGATCATACCAAGTACAATCAACGCGCATACATCATCCCCATGGACACCTGAATGCGGAGTTCCCCAAGGATCCCCCCTATCACCAACTCTCTTCAACCTAATGATGATAACCACTAGCCAAACTTCTAGCCAATCAAAACTTCAATCCCTATATATATGCAGACGATGTCATGATCTACATCCCATTCAAGCAGGATCTAAACGAAATCACCAACGAGATCAATCAAAGCCTCCAAACTATGCACTCCTGGGCTAATGCGTTCAAACTGAAACTCAACGCAGAGAAAACACAATGTCTTGTACTAACCCTTCACAACACAGCAAAAACACCTACTCAAAATAACCCACACCATACTGTTCTCTTCCCGTCGTGCCAAAACCTAAACATTCTTGAAGTGACTATCGACCGAAACCTCACACTTGATACTCATGTGAAGAATACAATGAAGAGAATGTTCCACTCAATGTGGAAACTCAAAAGAGTAAAACCTTTCTTCCCAAGACATATCTTCCGCACCCTGGTACAGTCAATGGTAATAAGTCACCTGGACTACTGTAATGCACTAACGCCGGCTGCAAAGAACAAGCTATCAAAAAACTCCAACAGCCCAGAATACAGCCGCCAGACTCATATTTGGAAAAAAATAAATATGAAAGTGCTAAACCCCTAAGAGAGAAACTCCACTGGCTCCCACTCAAAGAAAGTGTTGAGTTCAAGATCTGCACGATAGTACACAAAATTATACACGCAGACGCCCCAATCTACATGCTAAACCTTGTGGACTTGCCTCCCAGAAACACTGTAAGATCATCCCGCAAATATCTCAATCTGCACTTTCCCAGCTGCAAAGGACTGAAATACAAACTGACACATGCCACCACCTTCTCCTACTTGAGCACGCAGCTGTGGAATGCTCTACCTACAGACCTGAAAGCTATGACGAGTTAACTAACTTCCGCAAATCTCTGAAAACTCATCTCTTCCAAAAGACCTACAAGGAAAATACATAGCCTACAAACTACTCCATCAAATCACACAATCACCACAGCTCACCTCTAACTTACCTTCCCGTCTATCCTCCCTTACCCAATCTTTAAACAGTAATAATTGTACTTGTTATCATGAAACGACTATGCTTATTTTCTCTTACCAACATTCAAAACTATAGAATTGTACCTGTTATCACGAAATGATTATATCATAACCACACTCTGTAAGCCACTTTGAGCCTACAAATAGGTGGGAAAAGGTGGGGTACAAATGCAATAAATAAATAAATAAAATCCAGTGGGTTGCCTGCCTAATGTATTGAAAGTCTTTCCTATGTTGAGGACCTTAAGAGCAGTGTGGCGCTGGGTAACTAGGACATCACAATACGCCATACTTATCATTGCAAATAACCAGCTCCTCCCAGGCAGGGGCGTAGCCACGGGTGGGCCTGGACGGGCCCAGGCCCACCCACTTTCCCTCCAGGGCCCGCCCATCCAAATCCTTCATTGCTGTCGCTGCCTTTTCCTCCCGCGGCTTCGGGGAACGGCCGTCCGGGAGGCAGCGATCAGCGTTACCTGTCAGTGCCTGCCCTGAAATTGTGCTTCTCTTCTCCCCAGGCTTCGCCCCGCTCTTTCTTCTTCGCAATACCCAGGCCAAGGTATAGGCTGCGTATCCGCATTGCTGCCTGGATGTCCAACCGCCACCTGAAACTGAACATGGCCAAGACCGAACTTATTGTCTTCCCACCCAAACCCACTTCTCCTCTCCCTCCACTCTCTATCTCAGTTGATAACACCCTCATCCTCCCGTCTCATCTGCCCGCAACCTTGGAGTCATCTTCGACTCCTCCCTCTCCTTCTCTGCGCATATCCAGCAGATAGCCAAGACCTGTCGCTTCTTCCTCTATAACACTAGCAAAATTCGCCCTTTCCTCTCTGAGCACACCACCCGAACACTCATCCACTCTCTCATTACCTCTCGCCTTGACTACTGCAACCGACTCCTCACTGGCCTCCCACTTAGCCATCTATCCCCCCTTCAGTCCGTTCAGAACTCTGCTGCACGTCTTATCTTCCGTCTGGACCGATATACTCATATCACCCTCTCCTCAAGTCACTGCACTGGCTTCCGATTAGGTACCGCATACAGTTCAAGCTTCTCCTACTAACCTACAAATGCACTCGATCTGCAGCCCCTCCCTACCTCTCTAACCCTCATCTCCCCCTACGTTCCTACCTGTACCTCCGCTCTCAAGACAAATCCCTCCTTTCAGTACCCTTCTCCACCACCGCCAACTCCAGGCTCCGTCCCTTCTGCCTCGCCTCACCCCATGCTTGGAATAAACTCCTTGAGCCCATTCGCCAAGCCCCCTCCCTGTCCATCTTCAAATCCTTGCTCAAAGCCCACCTCTTTAGTGTTACCATATGGCTCCAGAAAAAGGAGGACGGATTGAGCCAGCCGGTTTTACTTCCATTCAGGGCCGGTCTTAGCAAGTGCGGGGCCCTATGCAGACCAATTTGACGGGGCCCCACCCTAGCCCCGCCCCACCCTAACTCAGCCCACCCTAGCTCCACCCCCACCCTAGCTCCAGAGCCGGCCACCCCTCCCTCCGAGCTCCAAGGCCCCCAGCTCCAGGGCTTGCGATCCGCACAGTCAATGCCAACTGAAAACCATGTCTTTTTCACAAACACTGATACACCCTAATCCACTATAGAATAAGAGTAATATTTAAACTTTCTATTTAGACAAAAATTAAACTGAACCCCCAAGATGCCAGACTCTGCATACAACACCACAGAAACAGAAAATGTCCCCTAGTACTGTGCAAAATATAAAGACAACGGATGTAAATTTGAAAAAAAACTAACAAATACCAATCACCACTTTACAAATTAACAAATAGAAATAAAACAAATATAGAAAATAAATAATACCATTTATTGGACTAATACATTTAGCTTTCAGAGGACAAAACCTCCGTCCTCAGGTCAATACAGTATAGAGCTGTTACAGTATCCTATCCTGACCTGAGGAAGGGGGCCTTGTTCTCCGAAAGTTTGACAAAATGTATTAAAATTAGTCCAATACAAAGATTACCTTATTATAAACATTTATTAACCCAGCTACAATACTATATCCTAAAGCAAAAAAATAAAAATATATATTTTATTTACAGTTTGTCGTCTCTGGTTTCTGCTTTCCTCATCTTCTTTTCACTGTCCTTCCTTCCATCAAGCATCTTCTTCGCTCTCTCTCTGCCATCCAGTGTCCTGCCCTCTCTGCTGTCCCCTCCATCCAATGTCTGCCCTCTCTCCCTGCCCCTTCCGTGCACATCTGCCCTCTATCTCTGCCCCTTCCATTCACTGTCTGCCCTTTCTATACCTTCCATCCACTGTCTGCCCTTTCTCTCTGCCCCTTCAATCCACCATTTGCCCTCCCTCTCCCATCCATCCGGGTCTGCCCTCCCTCTCGCTCCCCCTTCCATCCACTGTCTGCCCTCTCTCTGCCCCTTTTTTTCAGCCCCACTATCCCACCAGTCCCCCATTTCAGCCCCAGCCCTTTTCTCCCACCAGTCCCAAGCTTCAGCCCCAGCCACTTCTCCCTATCTCCTTTTCAGCCCCCAGTACCCACAGTTTCAGCCCCTGCCCCTTTTCAGCCTCCAGTCCCAGTACTAGTCCCCTTATCCCACCTACCCTCCTTTTCAGCCCCCTTCATCCATATGCCTTGTATTAGAGCCCCGCTTTTCAGCCCCAGAACCATTCTCCCACCTGATCCAAGCATGCCCCATTTTCCCACCAGCCCCATGCATAGCCCCCATTTCCCATATGGCCCCTTCTCAAACCCCAGTTCCAGCCCCCTTCTCCCATCTGAGAACCCCCATCCCACACCCTTCTCCCATCTGAGTCCCCCTTACCCCCTCCCCCCAACTGAGAACCCCCATCCCACACCCTTCTCCGAGTCCCCCTTACCCCCTTCCCCCAACTGAGAACCCCCATCCCACACCCTTCTCCCATCTGAGTCCCCCTTACCCCTTCCCCCAACTGAGAACCCCCATCCCACACCCTTCTCCCATCTGAGTCCCCCTTACCCCCTCCCCCCCAACTGAGAACCCCCATCCCACACCCTTCTCCCATCTGAGTCCCCTTACCCCTCCCCCCAACTGAGAACCCCCATCCCACACCCTTCTCCCATCTGAGTCCCCCCCAACCCGACCCGACCCACCTACCAACTCTGTTCTCCTCCTGCTGCACCCACTAACTTTAAAAAAAAATTGAGAAGCGCTGAGTAGCAGGCAGCGCCTCACGTCTGCCCTGCTAGTAAAAATCTCCTGCACGTCGTCGGGCCGGCCTTCCCGCATTGTCCCGCCCTCCTCTGAGGTAATAGGCTCTTCCCGCATTAAGTCCCGCCCTCCTGAGGTAATAGGCTATTACCTCAGAGGAGGGCGGGACAATGCGGGAAGAGCTTATTACCTCGGAGAAGGGCGGGACTTAATGCGGGAAGGCCGGCCCGACGACGTGCAGGAGATTTTTACTAGCAGGGCAGACGCGAGGCGCTGCCTGCTACTCGGACGCTTCTCAATTTTTTTACAGGACAGCGATCAATCGTTGGGGAGGGGGGGGAGCGGCGGGGCGACCCCAGGCGCGGGGCCCTAGTAGCGCCTTAGAAATGTTAAGTAGTAGTAGTGGGTGAAGAGAGCCTGTCTAGTCCACTGTAAGCAAGGAAGCCAATTTGGTTAATCTCTGTTTCCACTCCCCCATGCAGCCGTCATTGCCATACACTCAAATCACATCAAGCAAACTTATTATCTGCTGCAAGGAGGTTTAATAGACAGGAGTGGAAGTGAGCCTGTCTAGTCCACTGTAAGCAAGGAAGCCAATTTGGTTAATCTCTGTTTCCACTCCCCCATGCAGCCGACATTGCCATACACTCAAATCACATCAAGCAAACCTATTATCTGCTGCAAGGTTTAATAGACAGGAGTGGAAGTGAGCCTGTCTAGTCCACTGTAAGCAAGGAAGCCAATTTGGTTAATCTCTGTTTCCACTCCCCCATGCAGCCGTCATTGCCATACACTCAAATCACATCAAGCAAACTTATTATCTGCTGCAAGGAGGTTTAAAAGACAGGAGTGGAAGTGAGCCTGTCTAGTCCACTGTAAGCAAGGAAGCCAATTTGGTTAATCTCTGTTTCCACTCCCCCATGCAGCCGACATTGCCATACACTCAAATCACATCAAGCAAACCTATTATCTGCTGCAAGGTTTAATAGACAGGAGTGGAAGTGAGCCTGTCTAGTCCACTGTAAGCAAGGAAGCCAATTTGGTTAATCTCTGTTTCCACTCCCCCATGCAGCCGTCATTGCCATACACTCAAATCACATCACTAGCTTTTATCTGCTGCAAGGAGGTTTAAAGACAGGAGTGGAAGTGAGCCTGTCTAGTCCACTGTAAGCAAGGAAGCCAATTTGGTTAATCTCTGTTTCCACTCCCCCATGCAGCCGTCATTGCCATACACTCAAATCACATCAAGCAAACCTATTATCTGCTGCAAGGAGGTTTAATAGACAGGAGTGGAAGTGAGCCTGTCTAGTCCACTGTAAGCAAGGAAGCCAATTTGGTTAATCTCTGTTTCCACTCCCCCATGCAGCCGTCATTGCCATACACTCAAATCACATCAAGCAAACCTATTATCTGCTGCAAGGTTTAATAGACAGGAGTGGAAGTGAGCCTGTCTAGTCCACTGTAAGCAAGGAAGCCAATTTGGTTAATCTCTGTTTCCACTCCCCCATGCAGCCGTCATTGCCATACACTCAAATCACATCAAGCAAACTTATTATCTGCTGCAAGGAGGTTTAATAGACAGGAGTGGAAGTGAGCCTGTCTAGTCCACTGTAAGCAAGGAAGCCAATTTGGTTAATCTCTGTTTCCACTCCCCCATGCAGCCGTCATTGCCATACACTCAAATCACATCAAGCAAACTTATTATCTGCTGCAAGGAGGTTTAAAGACAGGAGTGGAAGTGAGCCTGTCTAGTCCACTGTAAGCAAGGAAGCCAATTTGGTTAATCTCTGTTTCCACTCCCCCATGCAGCCGTCATTGCCATACACTCAAATCACATCAAGCAAACCTATTATCTGCTGCAAGGAGGTTTAATAGACAGGAGTGGAAGTGAGCCTGTCTAGTCCACTGTAAGCAAGGAAGCCAATTTGGTTAATCTCTGTTTCCACTCCCCCATGCAGCCGTCATTGCCATACACTCAAATCACATCAAGCAAACCTATTCTGCTGCAAGGAGGTTTAATAGACAGGAGTGGAAGTGAGCCTGTCTAGTCCACTGTAAGCAAGGAAGCCAATTTGGTTAATCTCTGTTTCCACTCCCCCATGCAGCCGTCATTGCCATACACTCAAATCACATCAAGCAAACCTATTATCTGCTGCAAGGAGGTTTAATAGACAGGAGTGGAAGTGAGCCTGTCTAGTCCACTGTAAGCAAGGAAGCCAATTTGGTTAATCTCTGTTTCCACTCCCCCATGCAGCCGTCATTGCCATACACTCAAATCACATCAAGCAAACCTATTATCTGCTGCAAGGAGGTTTAATAGACAGGAGTGGAAGTGAGCCTGTCTAGTCCACTGTAAGCAAGGAAGCCAATTTGGTTAATCTCTGTTTCCACTCCCCCATGCAGCCGTCATTGCCATACACTCAAATCACATCAAGCAAACCTATTATCTGCTGCAAGGAGGTTTAATAGACAGGAGTGGAAGTGAGCCTGTCTAGTCCACTGTAAGCAAGGAAGCCAATTTGGTTAATCTCTGTTTCCACTCCCCCATGCAGCCGTCATTGCCATACACTCAAATCACATCAAGCAAACCTATTATCTGCTGCAAGGAGGTTTAATAGACAGGAGTGGAAGTGAGCCTGTCTAGTCCACTGTAAGCAAGGAAGCCAATTAGGACAATCTAAGTTTCCCCTTACCAGCACAGCCGTCATCCCCATTCACTCAAAACAAAGCAATCCACATTCTCGTTTTTTTTAAATTCTTGGTCCATCTGTAACAAGTCTAAAGCTGTTTCAGTTGGATATAGTGGCGTAGCCAGACCTGACATTTTGGGTGGGCCCAGAGCTAATATGGGTGGGCACTATGTATATAAGTATGAGTAGTGTTTCTTGGGATACTACAAAATAATGCCTTAGAATGCACTTGATGATGGATTTCTAAGTAGCTTGCCCAACAGTTGCCCTGTATCATCATAAACCACATATATACTTTAATGGAAATGAAAAAAAAACAATATTTTTAAATATAATTACATTATGCCATATCAAACTTGACCAGATATAAGTCTTCTATAATTGCCATTGCTGTAATTATATTGCAGGATTCTGTTATGTGTGTTGATACGTTTGCCTATATCCTTCAAACTTTGTTTTATAACAAATGTAAATGCCTGATTAAGCAAAACAGGTAAAATATCTTTGAAGTCTTTTTCCCTTCCTTTGGCTCTACTGTTTTCTCTCTATTCTGATGCTGACAAAATAAAATTGCCACAGTTTGGCACATATCCTTCACCTGCTCAGTCACATGCAGACCCACAGACCAACCCTCGTCAATTACAGAATAAAAGACCAAAAATTAGAAATATTTATTTCTAAATTTCTATACCACACTATCTGCAATTCTAAGCGGATCACAATTCAACACATAGCTTTAAAACATATCACAAAAACATAAAACAAAGATCTTTCCTTTCCCTTACCCCCCATTCATCCAAGTAATCCAACATCAGCTTTTCCCTTCCCTACCCCCCCATCCAATCCTATAGCCCAGAATCAGCCCTCCTTCTCTACTTTACCCCCCATCCAATCCCATAGCCCAGAATCAGCCCGTCTCTTCTCTACTTTACCCCCATCCATCCCTGTAGCCCAGAATCAGCCCGTCTCTTCTCTACTTTACCCCCCATCCAATCCCATAGCCCAGAATCAGCCCGTCTCTTCTCTACTTTACCCCCATCCATCCCTGTAGCCCAAAATCAGCCCGTCTCTTCTCTACTTTACCCCCCATCCAATCCCATAGCCCAGAATCAGCCCGTCTCTTCTCTACTTTACCCCCCATCCATCCCTGTAGCCCAGTATCTATCCTTCCCTTCCCCACCATCCATCCCATAGTTAAGTATTAGCCCTATCTTACCACCCCACCCCTCCTTGTAGCTTAGTACTCCCAACCCACCCCCCATGACATTAAATATAAGACTTTTTTTTTAATGTTCTGGGAACTGCAGATCCCACCTCCACCCAAAGAAGACCACCCACACTTTTAAACAAATTTTAACCTAGGCACTGCAGAGACCATCCACTTCCAAAAACCCACCACCACATGAAAAATAGACAACCTTTTTAAAATGAACCTGGTCACTATTAAAATGTATTGCTGGTGAGTTTCTGAGTGGGGGTGGGCTCTTCACTGCTAGGGCAAAACAGGTATATTTAGTGATTAAATATACCTTTTTTTTTTTGCCCTAGGCAGTGAAGTCCACCCCCCCCCCCCCCCCAGAAGCCCATCACCAGAGCCATCATTATTAATGATTAATATATCTTTTTTGCTCTAGGCAGTGAAGTACTGACCCCACCCAGAAGCCCCACCAGCCAGCATTTTGATTACACTCTGAGTCACTCTGTACACATTAAAATTTTAAAAATAGATGTATTTTATTTTACCTGGGCTCTGCTTGCTGGTGCAGAGCACTATGCTGGCTCCTGTACCTGTTGTGTGGGGCCGCGGGGAGTGCTGCTCAGCTGCTGTTTGTGTTTCGTGAGGTGAAGACTAATATTAGTTCTGGCACAAGAATTATCTTGCTCTGCATTCTTCCTCACTGAGGAAGAAGCATCTGGGATAATTTAGTTTTTACCTTTAATCTTCTTCATAAGGTACCAGTTAAACTGGTCTAGAAGACCCACCTCTCTCATCAGCCACAGTCAGTGGTGTGCTGGAGTGGGCTCTCACAGGCTTGCGAGAGCCGTTTGTTAAGTTTTTAAGAATTTTGGGAGCCGGTTGTTAAAGTAGGGTCCTCCATGGCTACTTTAACAACTGACTCCCTTTGTGCTTGGACCCCCTCCTGAATTCTCTTTTACTTTGCTGACAGTGATGCTGGCCCCACTAGCCAAGTAAATAGACTGCTGCTGCTCCCTGCTCCTTGTTTCTGGCTCTGAGCATCAGGCTGGGACTTTTCATGCAAGCGCAAGAAGGTTCCATCATGCTGCTCAGAGCCAGAAACAAGCAGCAGAGAATGTTGGCAGTCCATTTATTGGCTGGTGGGCTCGGCAACGTATGCCTAGCATGCCCGCACACGGGAGGGGAGAGAGAGGCATGTATTCCCCCCCCCCCCCCCCCCAAAAAAAAAAAAAAAAATTCAGAGCCGGCTATGCCCGGAGAGAGAGAGAGAGCCCGTTGTTAAAAATTTACCAGAACACCCCTGGCCACAGTTCTCATTTGTGGAAGGTACCATAGCAGAATTTGGATAATAACAATAGAAAAATAAACCATGTCCATCTGTCTAAAGCTATGGTAAAGTGGAATCTGGTGCAAGAAAATACAGAGATGACAAGCTTTTCTGCATTACTTAGGCTGAGACCTGTCTACTACCCACAAGGTATAAGTTTACTCCTTTCTCTTCATATTTATGCTATGAGGGACTAGTTTACTTCCAGCTGAGTTAGAGGAGGAGAGAGGTAAAATGAGGGTCATGACAGAATAACCTGGTTCTATTGGTTTTGTCCCGTCCGTGGCCGTGACAACCCTCAGACTTACCCTGTTTCTGGGAGTCAGTGGCTGTGCTGGCTTCTGCTTGTCTCTGTGTCTGTCTCTGTCTTAGTTTCTCTCTGGCTCAGGGTGCTGATTGCCCTACTGAACCTCACCTGTGTGGCTTTGCCTCTTCCAAGATGGCTGCCGCCTACTCCTCTTTGCCAGTATCCAAGATGGCTCCCGCTGTTCCTTCCTATGGGCTGACTGCTCTGTGTGTCAAGCCTCTGTTTGGTTGCAAGGTGATTGCTGCAGCTGTGGCTCTGGTGTTGAGGGCTTTATTAATCACATGGAGACTACAGTCCTGGCCTTTGCATCTCATCTAAAGGTCCTGGTGTATGGAGTGCTCTGTACACAGTTTCAGTGTTTGCTCTGTGTGAGTTTCTATGTTTTTAATCTAGCTAGCTTAGGCACCGTGTGGCTTGTAGCCTATGCATAGCTCTGCTAGTTCTCTCGTTTGTTCCTAGTGTTAGACTAGCCGCCCTTGCTAGCCACTATCCAAGACTGTGTTTCTTCCTAATGTTAGACTAGCCGCCCTTGCTAGCCACTATCCCAAGACTGTGTTTGTTCCTAATGTTAGACTAGCTGCCCTTGCTAGCCACTATCCCAAGACTGTGTTTGTTCCTAACGTTAGACTAGCCGCCCTTGCTAGCCATTATCCCAAGACTGTGTTTGTTCCTAATGTTAGACTAGCCGTCCTTGCTAGCCACTATCCCAAGACTGTGATTGTTCCTAGTGTAGACTAGCCAGCTTAGGCACCGTCTGGCTTGTAGCCTGTGTATAGCTTTGCTAGTGTTCTATGTTTGTTTGGACTAGCTAGCTTAGGCACCGTCTGGCTTGTAGCCTGTGTATAGCTTTGCTAGTGCTGTGTGTTTGTTTAGACTAGTTAGCTTAGGCACCGTCTGGCTTGTAGCCTGTGTAGCTTTGCTAGTGCTGTGTGTTTGTTTAGACTAGTTAGCTTAGGCACCGTGTGGCTTGTAGCCTGTGCATAGCTCTGCTAGGTCTCTGTGTTTGTTTCCAGAGCATGACTAGTTAGCTTAGGCACCGTCTGGCTTGTAGCCTGTGCATAGCTCTGCTAGTTCTCTGTGTTTGTTCCTAGTGTTAGACTAGCCGCCCTTGCTAGCCACTATCCCAGACGTGTTTGTTCCTAGTGTTAGACTAGCCGCCCTTGCTAGCCACTATCCCAAGACTGT
>NW_021963718.1:0-59764 GCF_901765095.1 Microcaecilia unicolor | reverse complement strand
CATCGATGTGGGGTTTGTCGGCGTCTCTGACATCACTTCGGCGCCCGCACCAGGAGACCCCATCGGAGTTTTCTCACCCGGAGTATTCTGGGCCGTAGTTGACGCCATCCCCGGCATCAGAGGAGGAATCCTCACTTCGGGACTAAGCGTTGTTTCCGCCTCAAGCCGGGGGAGCGAGGGACCTCCCTCTGCACCTCTCAGCAGCGAGGATGATCCTGTAGTCATTCCCGATAAAAGGAAGCGGTCAAGCGTTGCAGTTCTCGGCAATACAGGAATCGCGGGTCCAGTTCGCTGTTTGCCTCTCCTTTTAGGCATAGTTTAAGCAAGTAAATAGCTTTTCAATGTATTAACTGACTGCAACAAACGGAGCTGCTTCCTGCGCTGCTCATTCAGCCGCCATCTTGCCCCCGTTGGATGTTACTTTTTGACAGTCTGCGAGAAGAGCGACATCCATTCCCAAAGGACTCAAGATCAAAAGTCCTTTGGCTACAACTTACAATTCTGACAAACTCTGCAAACACACTGGTCGAAAACTGAGAAATGAACTTATACATCAACTCTACAAAAGAAGAAAATAATAAAACCCAAAGAGAAATCATAAGGAACATGCAGGAACTAATGCCCTAGCTTATGAACCAACTGAAGAAGGACCTGCAAGAAATCAAACACAAAAAAACACAAAACAATACTTTGCTACCTGATAGAAAAAAAGAGTGAGTTCTAGAGAGCTGCACGGAACGGGGGTTCGCGGGAGTCCCGCGGAACCGCGGGATTCCCGCAGGACGGAGGTAGTTCCTGCGGGGTTCCCCGCGGGGAGGGGAAGCAGTCTGCGGGTTCCCGCGGGACGGAGGCAGTCCCTGCGGGTCCGCCGCGGGGATGGAAGCAGGTCAGTGGGATTCCCGTGAAAGTATAAGCTGCACCTGCACCAGCCTCTCATCTACCAAATACCAAGTTCTTTGAGTGCTGTCTCCTCCTCTCCACCTTCTCACCACCGCCAACTCCAGCTCCTGCCTTTCTGCCTCGCCTCACCCTATGCCTGGAATAACTCCTGAGCCCATACGCCAAGCCCCCTCCCTGCCCATCTTCAAATCCTTACTCAAAGTCCACTCTCAATGTCGCCTTCAGCATATAACCATTATACCTCCATTCAGGATATCTAGACTGCCCCCCACTTGACATTTTGTCCTTTAGACTGTTAAGCTCCTTTGAGCAGGACTGTCCTTCTTTGTTAAACTGTACAGCGCTGTGTAACCCTAGTAGCGCTTTAGAAATGTCAAGTAGTAGTAGTAGGCTTAAGGAGGTGGTAGAGTCACAAATGACGACGCAATTCAAAAAGGCATGGGATGAACACAAAGGATCTGTAATTAGAAAATGGAAGTTATATAAAACCTAACTGAAATTGTGCATGTGTGTGGATGTGTCAAGTGACGCTTAGATGGCAACTCTGGCTGTTCTAGGGCTGAGAGGAATGAAATATCATCAGTTACATTATGGGTCCAAGGATTAGGGCCAGAGGATTCTACGCATTGCTTAGGCAAAGTGGGGTTATCTATGTCCTTCTCAAAAGAACACTGCCAAATTGGTTTTTTATTTTATGCCCGAGCATGCCTGAAGATTTTATTATGAAATACATAAAGTACATGAGTGCAGTAAGTACCTAAATAAGACCAAACATCCATCCAGCACAGCATTCTGAATACCTGAAAACCTTATCAATTATCAATCGGGAATTGAATTAATGAAAACCTGATACTCAGTTCTCTATAAAGCAGCAACATACAAAAATATAATTTACCTCACTCTACTCGCACAGAATAGTTGCCCACATTCTCTACCAATAAATATGTTAGAAGAAATGATTTATCTTGGGGGGAAAGAGCTCTAGAGCACTCGCTATTGTTTATAATTTAAGAGCAGGCGCTGTATTTATAAGTTTTAGGATATTAATTTCTCCACCAATCACCAAGGTGATAATTGCAATAAATTAAATAAATTAAGTATATATAAAAGATACCATATACTCTAGAACACAAAGAGAACCGTATTTTTTGCTTTCAAAAGATTGATTTAATATACAATTGCACATGAGAGGTAGGTTTTAAAGGATCTTAGAACAGAGAATTTGTGCATAAATAGAACAAAGTAGCAGGTAGGTTAACTTACAAGTCCTTGTTTACAAGCATGCTGTGGTCCAGCTGATTGATGAGCACATGTTTCAGGACAGGAGGCAATCAGCGGACCCCAAGAGAGCAGCAGGTCCCAAGAGGAGGCAGGTTCAAGAGGAGGCAGGTCCCAAGAGGAGGCAGGTTCCAAGGAGAGCGAGCTGGGCTGTTTCCAGGCCTTTTATTAATGTTAGCAGAGAAGCATGGTGTGTGCATGTCCTGGATATTTTGCAAGGCATTATGGTTAATGTAGCTCTTCACATGACCACATATAAGTCCTTCCTTTCTGCAGATGTCTGAAAGCTGATGGGAGGGGCAGGTATACCTTTGACAAGCAATGTCCTGTTCTTTGTCTTCAATGGCTTCTCCAGACTTTCTGTCTCTTGGGTCTTTGGTTTTCATGAGATGTCCTGATGAGCGTCCAGGTACCCACCTTAGTCAAGCTTTTTGTTCAGTCCTTTTAGGTGGGGAGGGCAGAGAGAGTTATATATTGTAAGAAGGAAGAGCTGTCCTACCCTGGTTAGGCCCCTAGGGGCGTAGTTCCCCTAGAATGTCCAGGGAAAAGGGCCTGGGTGAGTTGCTGAAGGGAGCCAGAAAGGGGAGGTAGAGATGGAGGTCGCTAGGACCTGGGGCAAGCCTGGAGGATAGCTGGAGGTCGCTAGGACCTGGGGCGAGTCCTGGAGATAGCTGGAGGTCGCTAGGACCTGGGGCGAGTCCTGGAGGATAGCTGGAGGTCGCTAGGACCGGGGAGAGTCCTGGGGATAGAACAGGTTTGCAGCAGGTTATGGGCTGGGGCCTGTTTGGCTATTAACTACTTATACTCCTCCTGAGTGTGAAGGGAGGAGGAGAGCTGGCAGTGAGAAAGAAGGCTGGTAACTGAAGCAGAGGGATCCCCATGAGAAGTGCTGGCTGAGCCCTATGGCATGGTGGTGAAAAGACTGTGTCTAGAAACCAGTGAAGAGGAACTGTGTGTGTCAGATGAAAGGGACTGTGTCTAGAACAGTGAAGAGGAACTGTGTGTCCCAGAGGAAAAGACTGTGGGTCGGGGACTGTGTGTCCGGGGACTGAGTTGGTACTGAGCCCAAATGGCTGTGTGAGGGGGCTCAGGGGAAGAAATCTATGGATATTAACTGTGCAAGAAGAAATGTTTCAAAGGGAAGATTGCAGAGTCATGGAATCGGAGGTAGGGTATTATTATGGATTAAGAACTGGTTGAAAGATAGGAAGCAGAGAGTAGGATTGCGTGGGCCAGTATTCTCAGTGGAGGAGGTAGTTAGTGGGGTCCCGCAGGGGTCTGTGCTGGGTCCGTTGCTTTTTAATGTATTTATAAATGACCTAGAGATGGGAATAACTAGTGAGGTAATTAAATTTGTCGATGACACAAAATTATTCAGGGTCGTCAAGTCGCAGGAGGAATGTGAACGATTACAGGAGGACCTTGCGAGACTGGGGAGAATGGGCGTGCAAGTGGCAGATGAAGTTCAATGTTGACAAGTGCAAAGTGATGCAGGTGGGTAAGAGGAACCCGAATTATAGCTACGTCTTGCAAGGTTCCACGTTAGGAGTTACGGATCAAGAAAGGATCTGGGTGTCGTCGTCGATGATACGCTGAAACCTTCTGCTCAGTGTGCTGCTGCGGCTAGGAAAGCGAATAGAATGTTGGGTGTTATTAGGAAGGGTATGGAGTCCAGGTGTGCGGATGTTATAATGCCGTTGTATCGCTCCATGGTGCGACCGCACCTGGAGTATTGTGTTCAGTACTGGTCTCCGTATCTCAAAAAAGATATAGTAGAATTGGAAAAGGTACAGCGAAGGGCGACGAAAATGATAGTGGGATGGAACGACTTTCCTATGAAGAGAGGCTGAGAAGGCTAGGGCTTTTCAGCTTGGAGAAGAGACGGCTGAGGGGAGATATGATAGAAGTG
Source organism: Microcaecilia unicolor (assembly GCF_901765095.1). Taxonomy (NCBI): domain Eukaryota; kingdom Metazoa; phylum Chordata; class Amphibia; order Gymnophiona; family Siphonopidae; genus Microcaecilia; species Microcaecilia unicolor. The sequence continues at coordinate 55,677 of NW_021963718.1, read as the reverse complement.
TATAAAATAATGAGTGGAATGGATCGGGTGGATGTGAAGCGACTGTTCACGCTATCCAAAAATACTAGGACTAGAGGGCATGAGTTGAAGCTACAGTGTGGTAAATTTAAAACGAATCGGAGAAAATTTTCTTCACCCAACGTGTAATTAGACTCTGGAATTCGTTTCCGGAGAATGTGGTACGGGTGGTTAGCTTGACGGAGTTTAAAAAGGGGTTAGATAGATTCCTAAAGGACAAGTCCATAGACCGCTATTAATGGACTTGGAAAAATTCCGCATTTTTAGGTATAACTTGTCTGGAATGTTTTTACGTTTGGGGAGCGTGCCAGGTGCCCTTGACCTGGATTGGCCACTGTCGGTGACAGGATGCTGGGCTAGATGGACCTTTGGTCTTTCCCAGTATGGCACTACTTATGTACTATGTACTTATGCACTGAGTAGGAAGAAATGAAATGGTTAAGCTGGAAGAACTGTTGAAGCTTGTAGCTGTGAAAGTGTTTAAGCTAAAAGAAGTGTGCCCAGAGGCTGGAATAAAGTTGTGTATGAAAATAGCCTGATTGGTGAAACCTGACTATGTTTGCTTTTGAGAAGCAGGTCACCCTGAGCAGAAAGGGTGGTAGATTAATTTGCATAAATCTGCATACTGAGAACCAGCTCACCCTGAGTGAAAGAGGGACCTGGGATCCTGAGGTGGGAGCTTCATCCTCACAGTAGCCTCATCATTTTCATAATATCTCTCTTTTGTCTTTGTTAAGTGTTTGTAATTGACTATCCCTGCTATCAGAAGTTCCCAGAAAAAGGGATAGGGAGAGAGGGGCTTGAAATGAAACTATTTTCTCTGCTGCAGTGTCAAATATATAAAGCTGCACAAATATATGGTGTATATATAATCCAGCAAAATATAATAAACTGATACCATTACATTACCAGGCAGACTTGTATGGTCTGTGTCTCATACATGGCAATCTGGTTTAGGATGGGCTGGAAAGGGCTTAGACAGCAACTTCAGTGGCTGGAATATGAGGACAGTGCTGGACAGACTTTTACGGTCTGTGTCCCAGAAATGAGGAAAACGAATAGACTGGAGTGGGGCTTCAACGGCAATTCCAGTAGTTGTAACATAAGGATAGGGCCAGATAGACTTCTGTGGTCTTTGTTCCAGAAACACGAAAGAAAGACCATAATCAAGTATATAATATCACACTCGTTGATTTAATGATGAATTGATAATGAGTGTGACTATTGGCAGAGTGGATTGGACCGTTCACTTACTATGTTACTATTAATCCTCTTTGCTCCTAGACTGGTGCACAGACCTCAGCTCTGACACAGGCACGAGAATCAGATGTCACCTGACCTACTGGCGTGTGCATGTGGCGACCTCTCAGCACACAATGCCAGTGACTCAGAGACAAATCTACATGTGCGCACCAGAGTGTTCCAAGTTCCAACTTCCGGTCCTTCCTTGCCTACAGTGCTGTGGCTCAAATCCAGACACAGACTGAGGGAGCTGTCTGGAATTTTCTTTATGTACCATTAAATTTTACAGGGATGGGTGGGGATGGGTTAAATTTTTGCGGGGATGGGTGGGGATGCGTAAGATTCCAGTGGGGACGGGTAAGATTCCAGCAGGGACGGGGGGGGGGGGGGGGCGGGGGGGGGATGGGTAAGATTTCTGTCCCCGTGCAACTCTCCTACTGAGTTCTCGCTTTCAGAATCACAAGAGAACAGCATCTCATGTCGGAAGCACCACAACACCTGATGGAGCCGACCCAAACAACTTAGATATATTTTCTGGTCACCGCTACTCAAAGATATACTGGAATTCGAAAAGATACAGAGAAGGGTGACGAAAATGATAGCTTGAGAATCATGGAACTAAATAAAGAAAAAACACATCCTCTCTTCCCAACACAGCCCAGACCACCCCCACAACCATCAATACCCCAGATCACACTCTCCCAATCTCCGACAATATGAAACATCTCGATATTACTATAGCAGTGGTGTACCAAGGGGGGGGGGGGGCGGTCCGCCCCGGGTGCAAGTCAGCAGGGGGTGCTCTGCTCTTGCTGCTCTATTTGGCCCGTCGACCCTGTCTCTCTTCTGGGTGGTTCCGAGCGGCACCTTTCTTCTGCTCCACCCCCTGCCAAATTGCTCCTCTTGTCGGAGTCGCCGATGGTCCCGCGCCTTCCTGCAGCAGCCTCTAGCCCCTGTGTGTCACCACCGCCACTGCCTGCTTCTCACCCAGCAGACTAGCAGCGGTAGTGTAGGGGTAAGAGAAGTAGGAACATTGAAGGGTCTAAATACCGTGGCTGCCGATCCCGCCCCTCTGACGTCACTTCCAGTTCTGGAGCACAGTCGGCAGCCACGAGTAGGTAGGGCCCCGCGATCTTGGTTTATTATTTTTTTTTGATGATAGTTTGAAGCAGGAGGAGCAGCAGCATCCGGGTGGGGGGGGGGGGGGGGCGATGGATCCAGTAAAAAGGATAGAGGGCAGACAAGGAGAGGGCCAGACTGTGACAGTGGATTAAAGAAAGGGCAGAGATAGAGAGGGCAGATGTTGATGGAAGATGGGGCAGAGAGAGGTAGAGAGGGAACACCCTGAATGGAATGGACAGATGGTCGATAGACGGGGGGGGGGGGGGGGGGGGACATATCCTGGATGGAAGGGAGAAAGAGGGAGAGCAGACCCTGGATGGAGGGAAGAGAAAGGGCACATGATAGATGGAAGGGGCAGAGAAAGAAAGGGCACATTCGGATGGAAGGGATAGGAAGGGCAGATGGAAGGGGCAGAAACAGAGAGAGGCGAGATCCTGGATGGAAGGGAGAGGGTGAGATGGAGACCAGGTGGATGAGAGAGAGAAAGGGCAGATAGTGGAGGATTGGGCAAAGGGCAAGCCCTGGATTGAAGACAGAGAAATGGCGAGGATGAAGGCAAGACAAAGAGGGCAGATCATGGATGGAAGCACGAGAGAGGGCATACAATGGTTGGAAGGCGTGGAGAGAGGACAGACAGGGCATCCGGTGGATGGAATGGGCAGAGACAGAGAGAGCACACACTGGATGGAAGGAAAGAGGTGCAGGTGCTGGATGGAGGGGCAGAAAGAGAGAAGCCAGACACTGTATTGAAGGGGCAGAGTGGGGATGGAAGGGAGAGAGTGAAGAGAAGATGAGGAAAGCAGAAACCAGTGACAGCAAAGGTAAATAAAAGATTTTTTTTCTGCTTTAGATTAAAGTACTATTGCAGCTGTGTTAATACATGTTTATAAATAGAAAATGGAAATAATTTTAATACATTTTGACTAACGTTCAGAGACCTAACCCCCCTTCCTCAGGTCAGGACAGGATACTGTAATAGCAGTATACGGTATTGACCTGAGGAAGGAGGTTTTGGCCTCTGAATGCTAAATGTATTAGTCCAATAAAATGGTATTGTCTTGTTTCCTTATTTGTTTTATTCTATTTGTTAATTTGTAAAGTGGGGATTGGTATTTTTCAAATTACATCTGCTATCTTTATATTTTGCACAGTACTAGGGGACATTTTCTGTTTCTGTGGTGTTGCTAATGCTCACCAGCAGGTCTTAGCGTTCACAATGATTAAAACCAGTTTGTGGATTAGGGTGTATCTGTGTCTGTTGGCTCAGCAGCCACAGATGAAGAGTGTGGCGGTGTACCGCAACAGGGATCCCTTCTACCGGGGTTGTCTTCCTGCAGGAGGTGACGGGCACGCTCCCTTCAGCGCTGTTTGCAACCTATACACGCCACGGGCCGGTCACCGGATCACCTCGCTGACGAGGGTGGCGAGGGCTTCAAGAAACTCGAGTAAGCCTTGCACCCCCACGCTCCCCGCACTGCACACGGCATGGTGGAGCCACACGCGGTGCCGCATAGAAAAGCAGTCGGCTGTGTGTGTCGCAGGCGCGGCTCCTCCACAGTCCACCCTGTGTCTGCCTGCTGGTATTTCTTTGGTGCACTAATGTGTGAAGGGACCTTTTTATACTGTTCTGTGGTGAAGTGGTGAGTACGAGGGACGTTTACATTACTCTTCCTTATGCTGTGCCTCTTTGGTAAAAGTATGTTTGGAGTACACATAAAACTGCTTATTTTGTTGTTGTTCATTGCACTTTTCTGTTATTTCATTAGGTTTCTTTAATGTTTATTTGGTTGATTTCATAAAATTAAATAAACAAAGAAAACCATAGAAAGTCACTACACTGCCACAGCCTTCCCACCAATGAAAACCCTTGGAGTCCCCCGTCCCACTCAAATAAAAGCCAACACTGCCACTGAACCTTCCTTACTCTCTCCTCCACTGCCGCTCATCCCCTCAATTCTCCTATGTCCCCCTTCTTCCCTCCATTTATTGCCATCCATAGGGTTGTCATAATCAAAATAGGGCAGGAGTAGTGATCCATTTTCAAAATGTGCTAGTTGGCCATTTTGTTATGTGTGTCTGTATTGCATGGAGAGGGTCCCAGAGGCCATGGCCCTACCAAGAGCATCTGCAATCATGGAAATACAAAGGGGGAGGGGGCAGAACACAGCTTAGTTTGGCCCTGCAGGTAAAATTTTAGCATGTCACTGTAATGTGTTCATACTCAAGAGTGTAATTAGAATGCTGGCTAGCGTTGGGCTTCTGGGTGGGGTAAGCACTTCACTGCCTAGGGCAAAAAAAAGGTATATTTAATGATTAAAATATACTTTTTTTGCCATAGGCAGTGAACATCCCACCCCCACCTAGAAGCCCACTACCAGTTGTAATCAAAATGATGGCTCTGATGGATTAATATTTAAAAATATTGTTTTCCCCCTCCATTAAGTATGTTTGTGGTTTATGTTGATGCAGGGCAGCTGTTGGGCAGACTACTTAGAAATCCATCATCAAATGCATTCTAAGGCATTATTTTGTAGGATCCCAAGAAACACTACTCATACATAGTGCCACCCATATTAGCTCTGGGCCCACCCAAAATGTCAGGGTCTGGCTACTCCACTGACGCAGGTCATCAGGGGAGAGCCAGGTTTCAGTTAGGGCGAGCACTTGAAGGAACGAGAGAATGAAGAGATTGTGGGTGAAGGGAAAGTTTTGTTGCAGACCAAGCGGGCATTCCACAGGGCACATGAGAAGGGGAGGGAAAGAGGGGGGAGGAGGGGAGGAGAATGGAGGACTGGCCTAGTGGTTAGGGTGGTGGACTTTTGTCCTGGGGAACTGAGGAACTGAGTTCGATTCCCGGCACAGGCAGCTCCTTGTGACTCTGGGCAAGTCACTTAACCCCTCCATTGCCTGCCGCATAGAGCCTGCCATGAGTGGGAAAGCGCGGGGTACAAATGTAACAAAAATAAAAAAATAAAAATAGAGATGAGATTTGAGACATCCCGGAATCGTTTGCATGGATAGGACGAGGACAGGTGTGGGGGACCTGGATTGGGATTGATGTCTCCTGCGGATAGCAGGAGGAGGAGCAAAAAGAGTGCGGAGAGGGTGGGAGAGGTAGGGCGACAAAGGCGATGAGACGGGATGCACTTAGGAGGAATGGGGATGGGTTAATGGCAGGAAGGAAGTGTTGAAGGTTGAGAGTAGGAAAGAGGAGGGGGACAGGAGAAAAGGTGATGGTGGGGCGAGGGACGGGGGTTGAGTAGGGTATTGCAGTAGTGAGCAGGCAGGAGAGGACATGGTTGGGCAGTGAGTTCCAGCGGTAGACAGCGGTAGGGAGAGGGGAAAAGATTAGGAAGGGACAGGGCAAGGAAGAGAATGTGTAAAGAGGCCATAAGTAGTGACTGAGGTGTTACAGTGTAAATGGTGACTAAGGTGTTAATCAAATAGATAGAGCGGGAAGCTGGACTGGAGGCTTAAAACTGGAATGGCAGGCAGCAGGCAGGTAGGCTGGGGAGGAAGGTAGGTAGATGTGGTGCTTGAAGGCAGGCAGATAGTTGATGGGCAGGTAAGCAGGCACGACGGTGGGCAGAGGTGCAAGTTGATGGGCTGGTGAGCAGGTAAGTCAATGGGCTGACAAGCAGGTAGGTTGGTTGATGGGCTGACAAGCAGGCAAGCAGGCAGACGATGGGCTGAGAAGCAGGCAAGTTGATGGGCTGGCGAGCAGGTAAGTCAGTGGGCTGACAAGCTAGCAGGCAGGCAGGGAGGTGGTTGATGGGTTAACAGGCAGGCAGGCAGGTTGGTTGATGGGCTAGTAGGCAGGCAGGCAGGAAGGCAAAAACAGGCAGGGCTGATTGCGATGTGACTGGAACAGGTTGGAACAGATGGACTGGAGTGGCTGGAACGGGTGGACTGGAGCAAGCAGGAACGCACTGACGGGAACACGCTGGACAAGCAATGTCGATGGGCTGCAACAAGCTGGAACGGACGGACTGGAACAAGTTGGAGCAGAAGGAAGCGGAGTAGCAGGGCTGGAACAGGCTGGAGCAGGACTGGAACAAGCCGGAGCAAGCTGGAACGGACGGACTGGAACAGGCGGACTGGAACACGCTGGAACAAGCAATGTCGATGGGCTGGAACAAGCTGGAATGGACGGACTGGAACAAGTTGGAGCAGAAGGAAGCGGAGTAGTAGCAGGACTGGAACAGGCTGGAGCAGGACTGGAACAAGCTGGAGCAAGCTGGAACGGATGGACTGGAACAAGGTGGACTGGAACACGCTGGAACAAGCAATGCAGATGGACTGGAACAAGCTGGAACAGACGGACTGGAACAAGTTGGAGCAGAAGGAGCGGAGTAGGCAGGACTGGAACTAGCTGGAGTAGACAAGCTGGGACAGATGGACTGGAGCAAGCTGGAGCAGACGGGTTGCAATGAGCAGGGACAGATGGACTGGGACGAGCTGGAGCTGGAGCAGACGACAGCGGAGCAGCAGAACCGGAGCAGAAGCCAGGTTTCCTCTAAGTCAGAGGGCGATGGGTTGGGGCTAGCTCAGAAATCTGGTTCTTCAGCTGAACTCACCGTTTACCTCAGGGAGATAGTCAACCTGCAGCATGATTATGCAGCAAGTCGGTGGTGTCGTTTATGTAGCAATTTATCAAGCAGCAACAGTTCAGAGGCAAGGCAGCATCTCGTATAGTCCCCACTCTGCAGCTCTTTGTTTCCATCACGCGTTATATGTGGGCTTCTCCGAGGCCCGGGCAGGAGCTTCTCCGATTCGCGTCTTACCGATGCTTATAGTATTGGTGTCATTAGTTGGATGCTGAGTCTGCGATTATCGGATCCTTTGTTGGGGCAACGGTGTTCTGATTTGGCGTTGCAGCCCATCTCCACCGAGGTCAAGGCGGGCGCTGCTTGATTCTGGCCAGGTCGGTGTGCTAGCGATTCGGCCCTTTCCGACTGACTGACCTCTTCCCGGGTGGTGTGGCTGGTTTCGGGCGATGTGTTAGCAGACGTGCTTGTTTCTGTTCAGGTGGTGCGGCCCTGTCAGTCTCGGGTTAGATCTTCAGGACCCAGGGACCCAGGTATGTGCTCTGGTCGAAGCCGGGTTCCTCGGGGCTTTGCTCCTCTGAATCGGGCACGTCTGTGGTTTCGGACTCGGTCCTTTTCTGGTTCGTTGTCCCTTCAACGTTTCTTTCAACGGTCAGGTCAGATGGCTATCGATTGTACTTTTCTGGGAGGAGTTATCCGATAACGTTTGAGGAGCTCCTCACTTCACGTCCTACCAGTCGGCCATTCTTGGCCACATTACCACTCAATACCAACGACTACGATCTGATCTGATCTGAGGAAGAAGGGCAACCTTCGAAAGCTAATCAAGAAATGTATTAAGTTATGTCCAATAAAAAAGGTATCATCTTATTTTCTTTTCCATGTTTTATTTTGTTTGATTTCTATTGAACGACTACGAAACATTTATGAATTACCTGGACCCTACTCCCGGTGAATACCCAGCAGACCGAACCTGGAATGACTCGATCTGCTAACCGAAGATACCATCACTGAAGCACTCAACAAATTCTCCAAAACCCACTCAAAACTGGATATTTGCCCCAGTAGCCTAATAAAGCTCGCCCCCAAACGCTTCATAAAAGACCTTACGTCACACCTGAATTACATGTTACATCACGGACTTTTCCCCAAGGACAAAGGAAACATATTACTTACACCCATACCCAAAGACTTAAAGAAAAAAACTGAATGACACAACAAACTATCGACCAGTAGCATCCATCCCCTGATAGTAAAACTAATGGAAAGTATGGTAACTAAACAACTCACCAATTACCTAAACAAACTCACAATACTACATGAATCACAGTCAGGATTTCGATCTAACCACAGTACTGAAACAGTGCTAACCACTCTCATAACCAAATTCAAACAAATAATGCAATTGGAAACAATGTGCTACTCCTACAATTTGATATGTCCAGCGCGTTCGACATGGTCAGCCATCAAATACTCCCGAACATCCTAGACTACTTTGGGATTGGAGGAAACGTACTAAGATGGTTTAAAGGCTTCTTAACAGCAAGAACTTACCAAGTGATCTCAAACTCAAAAACGTCAACACCATGGAAACCTGAATGTGGAGTACCACAAGGATCACCGCTCTCACCAACCCGTTTCTAACTTAATGATTACCATTAGCCAAATTGCTATCCAACCAAGGACTCAACCATACATCTATGCGGACGATGTCACGATATACATCCCCTTCAAACAAGACATAACTGAAATCACAAATGAAATCACACACAGCCTCCAAATAATGAACTCATGGGCGGACGCATTCCAACTAAAGCTAACGCAGAAAACACAATATCTCATCTTGTCCTCACAACACAACACAAACAAAACCAATACCATAAACACCCCAGACTACACACTCCCGGTCTCAGACAGCCTGAAAATACTGGGAGTCACAATTGACCGAAATCTCACACTCGAGACCATGCGAAAAATACAGCAAAAGAAAATGCTCTACTCAATGTGGAAACTTAAAAGAATCAAGCCTTTCTTCCCAAGGGAAGTATTCCGCAGCCTAGTACAATCAATGGTGTGGACTTTAAAATTAATTCTTTCTCTGATGGGGAGCAGTGAAGCTTCTCTTGAAGAGGTGTTGCGCTATCGAATCTTGACTTGCCAAAAATAAGTCTAGCTGCCGTGTTTTGGGAAGTCTGGAGCTTTTTCAATATCAGGGACTTACAACCTAAAAAATACTGTTGCAGTAATCTGCATGTGTGAGTACAGTGGATTGTACTAGGTTCCGGAAGGTGTCCAAGGGAAGATATGATTTCACTCGTTTCAAAATCCACATTATAGTACATAGTAGATGACGACAGAAAAGACCTGCACGGCCCATCCAGTCTGCCCAACAAGATAACTCATATTTGCTGCTTTTTGTGTATACCCTACTTTGATTTATACCTGTGCTCTTCAGGGCACAGACCGTATAAATCTGCCCAGCACTATCCCCGCCTCCCAACCACCAGCCCCTCCTCCCAACCACCGGCTCTGGCACAGACCGTATAAGTCTGCCCAGCACTATCCTCACCTCCCAACCACCAGCCCTGCCTCCCAAACACAAGCTCTGGCACAGACCGTATAAGTCTGCCCAGCACTATCCCCGCCTCCCAACCACCAGCCCCACCTCCCGATCTTGATTAAGCTCCTGAGGATCCATTCCTTCGGCACAGGATTCCTTTATGCTTATACCACGCATGTTTGAATTCCGTTACCGTTTTCAATTCCACCACCTCCTGCGGGAGGGCATTCCAAGCATCCACTACTCTCTCCGTGAAAAAATACTTCCTGACATTTTTCTTGAGTCTGCCCCCCTTCAATCTCATTTCATGTCCTCTCGTTCTACCACCTTCCATCTCGGAAAGGTTTGTTTGCGGATTAATACCGTTCAAATATTTGAACGTCTGTATCATATCACCCCTGTTTCTCCTTTCCTCCAGAGTATACATGTTCAGGTCCGCAAGTCTCTCCTCATACGTCTTGTAACGCAAATCCCATACCATTCTCGTAGCTTTTCTTTGCACCGCTTCAATTCTTTTTACATCCTTAACAAGATATGGCCTCCAAAACTGAACACAATACTCCAGGTGGGGCCTCACCAACGACTTATCCGGGGCTTCAACACCCCCTTTCTTCTGCTGGTCACACCTCTCTCTATACAGCCTAACAACCTTCTAGCTACTGGCCACCGCCTTGTCACACTGTTTCGTCGCCTTCAAATCCTCAGATACTATCACCTCAAGATCCCTCTCTCCGCCCGTACCTATCAGAACTCCTCCCGCCGAACACATACGTCTCCCGTGGATTTCTATTCCCTAAGTGAGAAATGCTAAATAGTAGTAGTAGTAGTAAGTGCATCACTTTGCATTTCTTCGCATTGAATTTTAATTGCCAACCTTAGACCATTCTTCTAGCTTCCTCAGATCCTTTTTCATGTTTTCCACTCCCTCCCGGGTGTCCACCTCTGTTACAGATCTTAGTATCATCCGCAAATAGGCAAACTTTACCTTCTAACCCTTCAGCAATGTCACTCACAAATATATTGAAAAGAATCGGCCCCAGCACCGATCCCTGAGGCACTCCAGTACTCACCTTTCCTTCCTCCGAGCGAATTCCATTCACCACCACCCTCTGGCGTCTGTCCGTCAACCAGTTCCTAATCCAGTTCACCACTTCAGGTCCTATCTTCAGCCCCTCCAGTTTATTTAAGAGCCTCCTGTGGGGAACCGTGTCAAAAGCTTTGCTGAAATCTAAGTAGATTACGTCCATAGCTCGTCCCTGATTCAATTCTCCTGTCACCCAATCAAAGAACTCAATGAGATTCGTTTGGTACGATTTCCCTTTGGTAAAACCATGTTGTCTCGGATCTTGCAACTTATTGGCTTCCAGAAAATTCACTATCCTTTTTTTCAGCATCGCTTCCATTACTTTTCCAATAACCGAAGTGAGGCTTACCGGCCTGTAGTTTCCAGCTTCTTCCCTATCACCACTTTGTGAAGAGGGACCACCTCCGCCGTTCTCCAATCCCTCGGAACCTTTCCCGTCTGCAAGGATATATTAAACAAATCTTTAAGAGGACCCGCCAGAACCTCTCTGAGCTCCCTCAATATCCTGGGGTGGATCCCGTCCGGTCCCATGGCTTTGTCCACCTTTAGCTTTTCAAATTGTTGATACACACTTCTCTTCCGTGAACGGTGCTCTATCCACTTCATTCTCAATTGTATTATTTCCAGTCCATCGCGGTCCTTCTCCAGGATTTTCCTCTGTGAAAACAGAACAAAGTATCTATTTAGCAAATTTGCTTTTTCTTCATCATTTTCCACATAGCGGTTCACAGTATCTTTTAGTCTCACAATTCCCCTTTTTAGTCATTCTCCTTTCACTAATATACCTGAAGAAAATTTGTCACCCTCCTTACATTTCTAGCCATTTGTTCTTCCGCTTTTGCCAATCGTATCTCTCTCTTGGCTTCTTTCATTTTCATCGGTAATCCTCCACGTGTTTCCTTTTCTTGAGTTTTTCTGTATTTCTGGAACGCCAACTCTTTAGCCTTTATTTTCTCAATCACTTGCTTGGAGAACCATATCGGTTTCCTTTTTCTCTTGCTTTTATTTACTTTCCTTACATAAAGGTTCGTGGCCCTATTTATAGCTTCTTTCAGCCTGGACCACTGTCCTTCCACTTCTCGTATGTCCTCCCAGCCCATCATCTCCTTCCTCAGGTATTCCCCCATTTTACTAAAGTCAGCACGCTTGAAATCCAGGACTTTGAGTTTTGAGTGGCCGCTCTCCACTTTAGCTGTTATATCAAACCAAACCGTTTGATGGTCACTGCTGCCCAGGTGGGCACCCACTCGGATATTTGACATGCTATCCCCATTTGTGAGCACCAGATCCAGTGTCGCTCCCTCCCTCGTGGATTCCGTCACCATTTGTCTGAGCAAAACACTTTGGAAAGCATCCACGATCCCTCTACTTCTTTCCGATTCCGCAGACGGAACCTTCCAATCTACATCCGGCAGATTGAAATCTCCCAGCAACAGCACCTCTCTCTTGCTTCCCAACTTTTGAATATCTGCGATCAGGTCTTTATATAATTCCTCCAATTGTGTCGGAGGTCTGTAGACAACACCCACGTGGACAGAGGTTCTATCATCTCTTTTTAAGGTGATCCATATCACTTCTTCCTTTCCCCAGGTCCCTGTCATTTCAGTCGCAGTGATATCATTCCTCACATACAGAGCTACTCCGCCACCTTTACGACCCTCTCTATCCTTCCTAAATAGATTATAGCCTGGTATGTTTGCATCCCATTCATGGGAACCATTTAGCCACGTCTCTGTGATTGCAACAACATCCAAGTCTGCCTCCAACATCAGGGCCTGAAGGTCATGAACTTTATTGCTTAGACTGCGAGCATTTGTTAAACAATCTTTTGTTGATGACTTTAGCATGGTTTTCAAATGATAAATGACTATTAATCGTTACTCCAAGGATTTTCATGTTGTCTGATATTGGAAGTTTAACCTCAGGGGAGGAGTGGAGAGAGTTGAGAAGATAGGACTAAACATTGTGCTTTCTCTTTGTTTAATTTCATCTTGAAAGCATCAGCCCAGGAGGTTAAAGGACATACCTGTGTTTATTTTATCGGAGATTTCAGATAGGTCAGACTTAAAAGGGATGAATATAGTGACGTCATCAGCGTAAATGAAGGGATTGAGGCCATATTTGGCTAGTGATCTGGCCACAGGAATCATCATTAGGTTAAAAAGTATCGGAGAAAGCAGAGATCCATGTGGCACTCCGCATTCCGATAGCCATGGAGATGACATGTTTGTGGGCCCCTTAACTTGGTAGGATATTGTAGTGATGAAACTTTTTATCCAGTTAATGATGTTGCCGCCTATCCCAAGCTTGTCCAAAAGTCAAAGGCGCTGGACAAGTCGAATAGCAGAAGGAGGATATGTTTACCAATTGCTATTTCCTGTCTGAATTTGTCACTTGTTCCAATTTGTAGATAATTAATAAATATGTTAAAAAGCACCGGTCCAAATACTGATCCCTGCGGCATTATTATTATTATTATTTATTACATTTGTACCCCACATTATCCCACCTATTTGCAGGCTCAATGTGGCTTACATAGTGTAGTTATGACATAGTCATGACAGGATCTTGTATACAATTAGTATAAGCAGAAGATATATGAGGAATTAGAGAAGTAGGTGTTAGATGGTTAGGGTGGTGTAGGAGTTGCATTTTGATACTTGAATGAGTTGGGTGGTGATTTGTGTCATTAAGGGTTCATTTTGTAGGCTTTGTTGAAGAGATGTGTCTTCAAGGATTTGCGAAAGTTAGTTAGATTGTCTATGGTTTTCAGGGCTGTGGGTAGTGCGTTCCATAGCTGTGTACTTCTGTATGAGAAGGTAGTGGCGTATGCTTGCTTATATTTGAGTCCTTTACAGCTGGGGAAGTTCAAATTGAGGAATTTGCAGGCTGATCTTTTGGCGTTTCTGGGCGTTAGGTCCACTAGGTTTAACATGTAAAGTGGGGCATCCCCGTGAATGATTTTGTATACGGTCGTGCAGATCTTAAACTCAATACGTTCCTTGAGAGGGAGCCAGTGAAGTTGTTCTCTTAAGGTTTCGCACTTCCGTATTTGGGTTTTCCAAATATGAGTCTGGCTGCGGTATTCTGGGCTGTCTGGAGTTTTTTTTATAGTCTGTTCTTTGCAGCCAGCGTACAGAGTGTTACAGTAGTCCAATGACTTATTACCATTGACTGTACCAAGGTACGGAAAATGTTTCTCGGGAAGAAAGGTTTAACTCTTTTGAGTTTCCACATCGAGCAGAACATCTTTTTCGTCGGGTTCTTCACGTGGGTATTGAGTGTGAGGTTACGATCAATGGTGACTCCAAGAATCTTCAAATTTTCTGAAATGGGGAGAGTGCAGTATGTGTGGTTATGGTGGAGTAATTGTTTGTGTTGTATTGGGAAATGATACTAGGCATTGAGTTTTTCTGCATTGAGTTTTAGCTGGAATGAATCTGCCCAGGAGTGCATGATTCGGAGGCTTTGGTTGATCTCGTTGGTGATTTCACTTAGATCATGTTGAACGGGATGTAGATCGTGACATGTCTGCATATATGTATGGGTTAAAGTTTTGGTTAGCTAAGAGATTGGCTAGTGGTATCATCATTAGGTTGAAAAGGGTTGGTGAGAGGGGGGATCCTTGAGGAACTCCACATTCCGGTATCCATGGAGGTGATCTTTCAGCGTTCGTTGTTACTTGGTAAGATCTGGCGGTGAGGAATCCCTTGAACCATTTGAAAAGTGGGCCTCCGACTCCGAAATATTCCAATATTTGAAGTAATATTTCATGATCAACCATGTCGAAGGCGCTAGACAAGTCAAATTGTAGTAGGAGTATGTTCTTGCCAGTTGCAATTGTTTTTTTGAATGAGTTCATTGCAGACACTAGTACCGTTTCGGTACTATGATTTGATCGGAATCCTGATTGGGACTCATGTAGAATTGAGTGTTTAGTTAAGTATTCATTAAGCTGTTTCGTCACTATGCCCTCCATCAGTTTGGTTATGAGCGGAATGGATGCAACTGGGCGATAATTAGTTAGATCCATTGTGTTTTTCTTAGCATCTTTTGGCAGCGGAGTGAGTAAGATGTTTCCTATTACCGTGGGGAATAGACCATTTTGGAGTCTTTGGTTTACCTGGTTCGTGAGGTCTATTTTGAATTATTTGGGGGCGGCTCTTATTAGGCTAGTAGGGCAAATATCTAATTTGCATTGAGGCATGGCATATTTTTTAAGCCACTGTGAGAGTTCATCTGCTGAGATCTTGTTGAAGTTGGTCCATGACCGATCTGCTGGTTGTTCCCCAGGTTTTGGATCTAGGCATTCAAGAATGGTTGCGTATTCGATGGTTTTGGTGGGTATCATGCGTCGGAGCTTTATCATTTTTTCGTTGAAATATTTCGCTAGGTTGGTTGCAGATGGGGTGTCTGTGTTATTAGAGGTGACCGGTGTAGTGTTTAGGAGTTTGCTAACGAGTGAGAAGAGTTTGTGTGTATCCTTGTAGGTTGGTCCTATTATGGTTTTGTAATACGTTCTTTTAGTTTGTCTGATGTTGTATTTGTATTTTCTTTGTAACTGTTTCCATTCTTTGAGAGTGTGTTCATCCTTTTTTTTTGCTCCATGCTCTTTCTAGTCTTCTGACCTGTGTTTTTAGTTCTTTCAATTCTTCGTTAAACCATGGTGTTGAGTTTTTCCTATTTGAGGTTCTAGTTTGGAGCGGTGCTATATTGTCTAGTATTACTTTGCATCTGTTGTCCCATTCTTGTAAAATTGGGGTGAATCTGTAGGTGTTGTCCATTCATCGGTGCAAAATTGTTGCCGAAATAGTAGTGGGTCTATTTTGCCTCTTGTTGTATAGGTACTTTTTTCTTGTTTTTGTTGTAGTTCTTTTGTTTTCCAGGAAAGGGAAGTGCTTGCTTTGTAGTGATCGGACCATGGAGTGGCTGTCCATTTTGTGTCTGTGTGTTATGATTGTGGTCAGAACCCCTCTCAAACTTACCTTTTTCCTGGGGGTGAGCTTCTTAGCTGGCTTCTGTTTCTTTTGTCTGTCCTTTCTGAGCTAGCTAGCTCTGTCTCTCTATGCTGGCAGCTTCCAGCAGCATGACTCTAATTGCTTCAGTATACTGCAGCTGTGTGGGTGGACTGAGTTAGCTCTACCTCTCTTTGGGTGTACTGGCTTCAAGTGCTTCACGGTGCTGCATTGGTGTGGGTTGGGTCTCTCTGGGTTTCTGTGTGCTGTATGCCTGGGTCTAGGGAGTGTGACATCTGCACTTCTGTTAGTGTAGGGTGTAGGGGCACCCCTGTTAGTTTACTGTTAGGAACACTTCTGTTGGTTTAGGGCTTGGAGCACTTAGGTCAGTTTAGGATTTAGGAGTACTTCTGTTTCCAGTCCAGGCCGACTAGGAGGATGCACTGTAAGGAGCTCCCCTGTGGACTGATCCGAGGATCGGTTCCCCAGCGCTCCCGCTGCGGTGCGATCCCTCCAGGAGAGCCAGAGACTCGGGTCGTGAGCCACATTGAGCCACGTTGTGGACGGGTCTGGGAGTAGACTCCGTCACTCCCAGAGCGGTGCGAGGGCCCAGGCTGCGGGACAGTCTCGTGCGGTCAGCCGCCGAGTCTGCGGAGTCCGAGAGCTCGTCCCGTAGCCGTCGCGCTCCCCGGCAGGAACTGTCTGGGACCGAGTCGGGTGGAAGCTCCGGGTGGCCCAGGTGGCGTGGGAGGGAGCTCACCCGCAGCCTGTGGCATGAGCCCGACTTCGTGGCGCAGGCCCGGACCGAGCGACACAGGGCACGGGCGGTGGACAGCCTCACCTATTGGACAGGGGAGCGTAGACCTGCGCGGACCCGGCCCAGCGGTCCGGGAGACCCACCTCACCACCACGACACTCCCAGGCCCGGCAGCCCGATGCCCACTCTGCCCATCCTGCCGCGTGGCGCGGCCTTGCAGTGACCGAGTCCTCGGGACTAGGGCAATCAAGGTGGACACAGCGGATCTGTAGCGGGGCAGACTCCTACGAACGCCTTGGCTGCTCTATTGCTCTGGGGGCAGCCCAGCTGCTCCAGCTTACCCCAGTCCACCCAATCCAGCCTCTCCCTGCTTGCTTGTTCCAGTCCAACGGCTCCAGCTTGTTCCAGTCCGCAGATCCAGCTTCCCCCCTGCTTGTTCCGGCCCATCTGCTCCAGCCTGCTTATTCCAGTCCAACGGCTCCAGCTTGTTCCAGTCCACTGATCCAGCTTCCCCCCCTGCTTGTTCCGGTCCATCTGCTCCAGCGTGTTCCAGTCTGCCTGATCCGAGCTTGTTCCAGTCTGCCTGATCCCAGCTTGTTCCAGTCTGATCCCAGCTTGTTCCAGTCCGCCAATCCAGCTTCCCCCCTGCTTGTTCCAGTCCATCTGCTTCAGCGTGTTCCAGTCCATCTGCGTCAGCGTGTTCTAGTCCACCGGATCCCAGCTTGTTCCAGTCCGCAGATCCAGCTTCCCCCCTGCTTGTTCCGGCCCATCTGCTCCAGCCTGCTTATTCCAGTCCAACGGCTCCAGCTTGTTCCAGTCCACTGATCCAGCTTCCCCCCTGCTTGTTCCGGTCCATCTGCTCCAGCGTGTTCCAGTCCGCCTGATCCGAGCTTGTTCCAGTCTGCCTGATCCCAGCTTGTTCCAGTCTGATCCCAGCTTGCTCCAGTCCGCCAATCCAGCTCCCCCCTGCTTGTTCCAGTCCATCTGCTCCAGCCTGCTTCAGTCCTACTGCTCCAGCGTACTCCAGTCCACCTGATCCGAGCTCGGTCCAGTCTGCCTGATCCCAGCTTGTTCCAGTCCGCCGATCCAGCTTCCCCCCTGCTTGTTCCAGTCCATCTGCTCCAGTGTTCCATTCCGCCTGATCCAGCTTCTCCCTGCTTGCTCCAGTCCATCTGCTCCAGCCTGCTTGTTCCAGTCCATCTGCTCCAGCGTGTTCCAGTCCGCCTGATCCTGCTTATTCCAGCCTGCTCCAATCTTGCTGCTCTGCGCTATTCTGCTACAAACCATTCCAGCTTGTTCCAGTCCTGCTGATGTACTCTCCACCGCACTCACCTGCTCCCGCCTGCCTGCCTACTTGCCAATCAACCTGCCTGCTAGCCAGTCACCTGCTCCTGCCTGCCTGCTGGCCTATCACCTCCTCATGTCTGCCTGCTAACCAATCAACCAAACTGCCTGCTTGTCTGCCTCTCAACCGCTCGTCGGCCCATCAACTACAGCCTGCCTCCCAGCCTGCATAACTACCTACCTCTGTCATTACATCTGCACCCGTAAACACCCAGTCACTACTTATGGCCCCCATACACATTTTCTTCCTTGCACTATCCCTCCCCAACCTTTTCCCCCTCCCACTGCCGCATACCGCACAAACCCACTGCCAATCAATGTCCTCTCCCGTCCTGCTCACTACTCCAATACCCTACCCACCCTGTCCCCCACCTCAACATCCCTACTGTCCTCCTCCTCCTTCCTAGCTCACAACCTTCAACACCTCATTCCTGCCATGAATCCCTCCCCATTCCTCCTAAGCGCACCCCGTCTCCGCCGCCTTCTTCGCCCTACCTCCCCCACCCTCCTCTGCACTCTCTTGCTCCTTCTCCTGCTATCTGCGGGAGACATCAATCCCAACCCAGATCCCCCACACCTGTCCTCGTCCTCGCTTCATCCATGCAAATGTTTCCGCAATATCTCCAATCTCATCTCTATTCCCATCCTCCCCCCTCCTCCCTCCCCTTCTCATGTGCCCTGTGGAATGCATGCTCAGTCTGCAACAAACTTTCCTTCACCCATGATCTCTTCATCTCCCATTCCCTCCACCTGCTCGCCCTAACTGAAACCTGGCTCACCCCTGACAACTCTGCTTCAGTCGCGGCCCTATGCCACGGTGGTTATCTTTTCTCCCATTCTCTCCGCCCAGCTGGCCGCGGTGGCGGTGTCGGGCTATTACTTTCGCCCTCTTGCAGTTTTCAACCTCTCCTTCTACCAGAGTCTTACTATTTCTCATCCTTTGAAGTCCACCATCCGTCTATTCTACCCGCTGCCATTCAGAGTTGCAGTCATTTACCGCCCCCCTAATATGTCCCTCCCTTCCTTCCTTACCGACTTCGATGCCTGGCTCTCCGTTTTTCTTGAGCCCTCATCCCCATCCCTCATTCTTGGTGATTACACTGATAACCCTTCCGACTCGTACGCTTCTCAATTCCTCACTCTAACCTCCTCCTTCAACCTCCTACTGAGCTCCACCACCCCCACTCACCGATCTGGCCACTGTCTTGATCTCGTCCTCTCTTCTACCTGCTCACCCTCCAATTTCTGCGCCTCTGCTCTTCCTCTCTCTGACCACCACCTGATCACCTTCACACTTCATCACCCTCCCCCTCAGTCCCGCCCAATACTAACCACTACTTCTAGGAATCTCCAGGCAGTCGACCCTCCTACCTTATCCTCTACTATCTCTGATCTCCTCCCTTCTATCATGTCCTCCGAGACTGTCGACAAGGCTGTTTCCACATACAATGCCACCCTCTCCTCTGCTCTCGATGCCCTTGCACCGTCCATCTCCCGTCCCATGAGGCGTACTAATCCCCAGCCCTGGCTGACCCCTTGCACCCGATACCTTCGCTCCTGCGCCTGATTGGCTGAACGCTTCTGGAGGAAATCTTGCACCCACACCGATTTCATTCATTATAAATTCATGTTATCTTCCCTCTCCTTCTCTGCGCATATCCAGCAGATAGCCAAGACCTGTCGCTTCTTCCTCTATAACATCAGCAAAATTCACCCCTTCCTGTCTGAGCACACCACCCGAACTCTCATCCATTCTCTCATTACCTCTCGCCTTGACTACTGCAACCTACTCCTCACTGGCCTCCCAATTTGCCACCTATCCCTCCTTCAGTCCATTCAAAACTCTGCTGCACGTCTTATCTTCCACCTGATCCGGTACACTCATATCACCCCTCTCCTCAAGTCACTTCACTGGCTTCCGATCAGGTACCGCATACAGTTTAAGCTTCTCCTTTTAACCTACAAATGCACTCGATCTACAGCCCCTCCCTACCTCTCTACCCTCATCTCCCCTTACATTCCTACCGGTAACCTCCGTTCTCAAGACAAATCCCTCCTGTCAGTACCCTTCTCCACCACCGCCAACTCCAGGCTCCGCCCTTTCTGCCTCGCCTCACCCCATGCCTGGAATAATCTCCCTGAGCCCATACGCCAGGCCCCCTCCCTGCCCATCTTCAAAACCTTGCTCAAAACCCACCTCTTCAATGTCGCCTTTGGCACCTAACCATCATACCTCTATTCAGGAAACCTGGACTGCCCCTACTTGACATTTCGCCCTTTAGATTGTAAGCTCCTTGGAGCAGGGACTGTCCTTTATGTCAATTTATGTTCATCTGTACAGCGCTGCGAAACCCTAGTAGCGCTCTTGAAATGTTAAGTAGTAGTAGTAGTAGTAGTGGTCCTTGCCAGCCACTCGAACCCAAGGGCTCAACCCTTGGGGGGGGGGGCAGTGGGTGAAGCTGTACGGACCAGTCCAGTGTGCTCCAGTCTGGTGTGCTCCAGTCCAGTGTGTTCCGGTCCGGTGTGTGCCAGTCCAGTGTTCCGGTGCTGTGTCCTCCAGTCCGGGGATTTCAGTCCTTGTGTTCCGGCTCGCTGGGCGGTGCCTGCAGTCCTTGCCAGTGCCGGTGTGCTTGCCCAATGTTGGTTGGGGGGTTTTGCCTGCTGCTGCCGCTCCTTGGCAGCAGCCCAAAGGCTCACATTTGCTCCAAAGCCCAGCCCCGCGGGCTCTGAACCTGAGAACCTGACACTGTGATTGTGAAGATATGTTCTGATGAAAGTTTGTGAGTTATAATGTCCAATGTATGTCCTTTTTTGTGGGTGGGTTACATTCCACTATTCACCCTCCTCAATTGAGAAAAATGGCCACCTAACCCTATATTCATTTTCCATTCATTAACCAGATCTTAATCCATAAGAGAACATTGCCTCCTATCCCATGACTTTATTTTTCACAGGAGTCTGTCATGAGGAATTTTGGCCAAAGGTGGAGCTGTTGAGTGCAAATACCTTAATGCAACAAAAGACAGAATCCAGCCAGGGACTTATCCACCAACCCGTTCTATAAGGGAAAATGTAGCACTGGATAATCTAGAACCACAGAGGATTGAGAGATAGGGTTGTGCAGGCAAAAATATTTCATTTTGTTTAATTTCCTGTGGGTTGTTTATAGATTTTTTCAGCTTTCTGCAAATCACCCCCAACTCAACTGATCACAACCTAAATCCCTGATGGCAAAGTGCATCCCCCTTACAGCATCACCGAACTCATCCCCTACCAATCTGGCAACAAAAGTTGGCAATGTTCATCCTTTCCCAAAATCTGAGTCATTCTATCCTGTCCCTGCAATTTACTGGGGATATTTGTGGTATACGTTTGAGGCAAGAGCAACCTCACTCTGTTCACAGCCCCATTGCGTTGAAGCAAAGGTAGTTATGATCACTGGACGGGACTCTTTGGAGTAGGGAGAAGGGCATCCCCAAACCTCAGGATCGTGGCAGTAAGAAGCATTGAAACAGAGAAAAAATGAAGGCAAATAAAGACCCTGTGGCCTAACCAGTTACAACGTCTTCCAGATTGCATAGAAGTAGGCTGCTCTCTTCGAACAAGGGATAAAGTTGTTTCCTTGAGGAGCAGAGAAATGAATCCTCAGAAACCACTGGAAACACGTTATAGGGAACCTCTAATGCAGAGCTGCCAAGTTACCCAGTTCCAGGAGGGAAACGTTTGGCCAATCCTGGTTTGGAATTTAAACCCTAAAGCATTGTGGGATATATAGTCAATGATTCTACCCTTTAAAATCCAGGCTGCAGACCCTGTAATATATTAGGAAGTAAAATAAAAGTAGAAACCAGTTTCATACCCACAGTCAGAGAGAGGAGAAATATTGGGCTTAACCACTGCCCAAAGGGTTTCACCATAAAAGAGAGGGTAAGGATTTTCACAACTATACCCTCTGTGAAGAAGGGTGGAAGATGCTTGAGAATGAGGTGGAGATTGTTTATGTACAGCCTCTGGGGTATTCCTCAGTCCTGTCAATCTGAGATGCTTGCTACAGATATTAACCTCATTGTATTTAGACAACAATAAGACAATCACTGAATGATGCTGCAAAGGTTTTATTTACTCTACTAGAAAGTAACCAGAGCTCCGGTAATGTCACCGGGAGTCCCTGGAGGGCTGTGGGAGTAGAGGGTACAGGGGTGGTGTCCTCAAGCGGGAGAAAGACTTCTGAATTTCAACAGTGAGGCTGGTCCAAAATCAAGTACAGGTCCGGTTCACTAGAGGAGGAGAGAGAGGTGGAAAAGCATGAGCAGAACCAGGGGGAATATCTCGCCCCCACCTCACAACATCATATAGAGCACTAACACTCCTACCTAGACCCTGAAACTCAGAACAGTGGAAGGAGTTCCTGATATGTCCTCAGCTAAGTAGAGTCACAGAGCTCAGAGCAGGAGTTATTAAAACAAACTTGGCTACAGTCCCAGTAAAGAGTCCTCAGAGGAGTCTCAAGTTACAGTAGAGAACATTTTGAAGAGTCCCAACCTTATTAATTTTTGAAATATGACCTATTAGATCCCACAACTGCCCTCATTAATAAGTCCTGTGACTCTAAAAAGGGCTTCAGTTTATCCTTTATTGAAGGGGAGTGTTCTGGATCTTACTCAGATTGAGAGCTATCGTCCTATTTCATCTTTGACATCATAAATATTGCTTAACAGGTTGTATTCCTTAGGTATTCAGGGTAGTGTGTTGGTTCTGCTCTATTCTATAGAGCCTTTTAAGGATGGTCTGTTATCACAACAGGTGTCTCTCATGGTTCCACCATTTCTGCGATATTTAATATTTAATGCCAATCTGTTGTGTATTGCCATGATCGGAAGTCCATTATCATCTTGTAGCATGATACCAGAGTTGTTTAAATATTTTGTTAGGTCAGATACAAAGATAAAAGGTACTGAAGCAAAGAGATTTCAAGTTCCTCTTCTCCTCCCACCTGGAAAACTGAACAAAAGCTTGGCTGGGTGTGAATCAGCATAATAAAAGCTCAAAGATGGAACAGCAGACACAGAGACTGGGGGTTTGTGAAACCCCCAGACAAAGAAACATATACAGAAAGCCATTTGCCAGCAGGAAGCAAAGTTGCCAGGTGGGCGGGTTTTCGCCAGCGGCGGCGGGAAAATTTCACCGGCCACGGGATGCGGTTTTTTGGGCGGTTTTCCTGTCGCCACTGTGCGAGTTTGGCGTTTTTTTCCGGGGCTTCTGTTGGTCCAGTTCGGTCCAATAGAAGCTTTTCCGGGGCTTCTATTGGTCCAATTTGATCCAATAGAAGCTTTTCTGGGCCGGGGTTTTCATCAGGGATGACGGGGCGGGGCTAGTGGTGGGAGGCGGGGTTAGTGATGCGGGGGGGGGGGCGGGGTTGGTGACGTGGGGCGTGGTTCGGTGACGCGGGAGACGGGGATTGGCTAGGAACGCCACTGATTGTAAATAAATGGTCTTTTATGTTCTGAGCACATGTTCTTAAACCTTGCAGTGCAGATTAATGTAATTCAACAAATATAATATTTAATTCCCCCTTATTCTTGCAATTGCACTTAGGGAATAGAAATCCACGGGAGATGTATGTGTTAGGCTGTGAGAGTCTGATAGGTACGGACGGGGAGAGGGATCTTGGGGTGATAGTATCTGAGGATTTGAAGGCGACGAAACAGTGTGACAAGGCGGTGGCCGTAGCCAGAAGGTTGTTAGGCTGTATAGAGAGAGGTGTGACCAGCAGAAGAAAGGGGGTGTTGATGCCCCTGTATGTCGTTGGTGAGGCCCCACCTGGAGTATTGTGTTCAGTTTTGAAGGCCGTATCTTGTTAACGATGTAAAAAGAATTGAAGCGGTGCAAAGAAAAGCTACGAGAATGGTATGGGATTTGTGTTACATGAAGTGTGAGGAGAGACTTGCAGACCTGAACATGTATACCCTGGAGGAAAAGAGAAACAGGAGTGATATGATACAGACGTTCAAATATCTGAAAGGTGTTAATCCGCAAATGAACCTTTTCCGGAGATGGGAAGGCGGTAGAACTAAAGGACATGAAATGAGATTGAAGGGGGGCAGACTCAAGAAAAATGTCAGGAAGTGTTTTTTCATGGAGAGGGTGGTGGATGCTTGGAATGCCCTTCCGCGGGAGGTGGTGGAGATGAAAACAGTAACGGAATTCAAACATGCGTGGGATAAACATAAAGGAATCCTGCTCGGAAGAAAGGGATCCCCAGAAGCTTAGCCAAGATTGGGAGGCAGAGCCGGTGGTGGGAGGCGGGGCTGGTGGTTGGGAGGCGGGGCTAATGATGGGCAGACTTATACGGTCTGTGCCCTGACAATGGCAGATACAAATCAAGGTAAGGTATACATAAAAAGTAGCACATATGAGTTTGTCTTGTTGGGCAGACTGGATGGACCGTGCAGGTCTTTTTCTGCCGTCATCTACTATGTTAATTGGATTTCTCCTTCTTCCTATATTTTCAAAATTAAATCTCAGTTCACTTGTGTGGTAAACAGGAGTTTCAGAAAAAGTGTGAATTGTCTCTCTCTCTTCCTCAATTTCCTGTATTAAGTTGTTTCCTTCTTCAAGAGATCTCTCCTTTAGAAGTTGTCTTTCATCGATTTGACTACCTACAGCAGGAACCTGGACTGTGCCAAGCTAAAGAAACTTCCTACCCTCTAATTTTCCTGACTCAAATTATTAAACTGAAAATTTATAGCCCTATCTATGTAGATGGAGAGCACTTCTTCCCTTTTGAAGCTCCTAAAATGAATGAAACTCTCTCACTCACACACTCATAGATGCATTCCCCTCTCTACTCAGTAAGTTTACTAATCTGGCTAATTCAAAATGTGAGCAAAGTCTTTTTTGAACTTACAGGATTTAAACACTCTTAAACTGAAATTCTCCCTTTTCTATTTTTCATAAGCTTCAATTAATCCTGAAATATTCAGATCCTTTTCTCAGAAGAAACCTCAAACTTGTAAATCTCCACCAATCTCTTTTCACACATATAAGGCACTCTTTTATAATTTCAGTCAACTTAGATCAAACAACAATTCTTTCTTTCAATTCTTACACACACGGAGCTCACAGCCAGGGTTGCCAGGTGGAAAATTTTTTTCCCACCCAAACGAGCCCAAATCCAGCCCAAAACCCGCCCAAAGTCAAACCCCGCCCCTGACACCCCCACCCCCGCGTCATCACCCCCGCCCCCGCTGTCATCAACCCCGCCCCCGCCGTCATCGGCCCTGCCTCCCCCGTCACTAACCACGCCCAGAACGTCACTAACCCCCGCCCAAAACGTCACTAACCCCGCCCCCGCGGCAGAAAAAACCGCTTAAAAAACCGCCCAAAAGACCCAAAACAAGCCCAAAAAACCGCAACCCGCCGCGGGCAAAAATTTCCCGTGGCGGGTCGCGGAAAACCGCCCAATTGGCAACACTGCTCACAGCTGCATCTGTGTCTTGGCCAAATCGTCAGTTGCTCTCCCCTCTCTGTTCCTGGGCAGATTTCTAACAGGAGCTGATCATCCAATCAGAAAGCTCTATTTGATTGCAGATTAACATACAGACACTCTAATGGGAATTTTTAGTCAAAAACACTAGATAAACCCTTCGTTTTTGTATCAAACTTCACATTTTGGATCAGAGCCATGCCCTAACATAAAGGATGTAAACATTCCCATCAATGTTTACCCACAAATATGCAAATGAGAACCTCCCAAAAACGGACTAATTTGCATAAGGCTTGAGCAAATTTGAGTACATAGCATACCAATCCCATTTCCTAGCACCTAAATTCTGCAATTAGATTTAATGCAAATACTTTTAAAACTTCTTTTAGCACTTTTAAAATCTCAGGTGTCAGTGCAGGTCTCCTTGGAATGAATTGCTCATGTGCAGGAATTCATCCTAATTAAACATCTCCCTGGCAACCCAGGACACCTCCATCCGACCCCCCTGCTCTCCCAGCAGTAAGGTAAACAAATTAAACCAATTCCTACAACTATGGAATTTATTAATTTCATTTATCTGAGGGAACTAAGCAGGACTGTGAGATTTTCATGTACATACTACCTAGTTGTATAAATGGTAATGGAGTTACACTAATTCACATTCTATTGGTCTGGTGTCCTTTTCCTGCTTCCCTGGGTTTCCATCTCAGTCAGATTTAGCCTCCTTTGGGCTGTGGTGTCAGGAACCTTCATTCAGGTGTTGCTCCCTGAGGTTTAATCTCCCTCACTGGTAACCCCATTTCCATCCCACCCACCCATTTCAGCTCCAAAACTCTGCCTGGGAGCCACAGATGCAGGTCCAGGGATACCCTGAATTATTTTCTTTCTACAGAGCTCAATACTCACATTTTCTCTCATGGTAGACTAGAAGATTCTCCCGTATACATTGCACAACAACAATCCAGAGCTTCTCTAAATGGTAATTGGTTCTCATATTTAGTTATGTACCTATAAGACACAGAGATTGAGGTTTGTACACAGAACACACACCAACCCTCGCCGATGACAGAACATGGGGCCAAAATTAGGAATGTTTTGCGCAATAACAATGATGGGCCCTGACGCAGCTTTATGAAACATGTCATGTTGGCTCAAGTCCAAAATATATAATCAACAAGCTTTAAGATATGTGAAGTATGAATTTTAAAATAATTATGACAAGATAAGTTTTGATATTTTGGATTTCTGTGATAAATTTGGGACCGAAGATGAGACAAGTGAGTTGTCGTTATCAAGAATATTTTGTCTGTTCTGGAGTCTATACAGGGGAGAATGTTTCCTCTTACAGCTTACTAAAAAAATGATTCAGATCCTGGTATCACCTCAGTGGCAGCAACACACAGTCCCTCCACTGCCAACTACTTGCCAACTACTTGTCAAGCAAACCACAACCCTGCAAGGAAGGTTATTCCGAGTCTGTAAACCTTCCAAACCAGATTCATACCATCTCCACGTCATGTCCCACTCTTCTACAACTTGTCTCAATTTCCCCAGGCATCTAATCACACTTGCAGATGCGACAGGGGTGGTTACACAAGGCCCCATGCTCCTTGGGGCCTTGCATCTTTGCTACGCCTGTCCTCCTGTCTCGGAACACCTTCCTTCTCCGTACCTTAATGTGCATCTACATTTCCTTTTGATGCCACTTACTGTTTCTGCAAGGGTAGGAAGAGACTCTGGGCTCAGCAGCTGATGGGATATGAAAATCACTGCTGCTGTATGCCACTTTCTACTGAAATGTGGTGGATGTACATCAAAATATGGGTAGAAGTGGGGTTTCGAGAGCTTTGAGCCTCCTTTTACACTCTGATAATAGCTTATGGTGGTGGGCGCTGGTAGGGGTCTGCATAGGGCCCCCCAATTGCTAAGACCGGTCATGGATGCATACTTCCTGTTGCCTTGTGGGCAGGGACTGAGAGGAAACTTGCCGTGCACTTAAATGTGAGACCTGGCAGCACAACACTGTACTTTTCACTGCTGACCCTATCAGAGACACACAGAGGATCTGCGATGAGAAGGGCAGACAATGAGGGAGTGTTAAGAAAAGGAGATGCTGGACTGAGGGGACAGAGAGGGAAGCTGCTGAGCCAACAGAGGAGAGATGCTGGATAAAGGGAAGGAGAGAGAGGGGGAGAAAAGGAAACTGATGATTGCATTTGATAGGGTGGTAGAGGGTCTGATGCTAGGGTTGAGGATGGGAGAAAAGGGCCGATGGTGGCAGATCTAATATAATCTAATGTCAAGTTTATATACCACACAAATCCCAACATGATATTCTAGGCAGTTTACAATACAAGAAGTTGTACAGAAGCAGGATAGAACAGAACAGTAGGATTAACAAAAGGTCTTCAATTTCTTATACAACCATCCATAGTTACCTAACGGCAGTGCTTTTTTTGTAGAAAAAAAGGTGCCGGTACTCATTATGGGCGGGGTCACCACATATGGCTCCACCCCTATGATAGCCACACCCACATTAACCACACCCCCTACACCAGCCATGGCGCATATAAACAGACATCATTGAAAATATTACAGTACTATAGGAGAAAAAAAATATCGTGATTTTTTTTCATTATAAATAATCAATGTAAGCTCTTACAGCTCCAGTATACCCAGTGCAAAATAAGACAGCCAATGTAAATTCTCAAATTGGACATATTACAAACACTAAAATGAAAATAAAATGATTTTTTTTCTACCTTTGTTGTCTGGTGACTGTTTTTCTTTCCATATTGGTCCCAGTCTGTGATTCTCCTTTCCTTTGTTTTCGCTTAACTCTTCTGTGCCATTTGTCATTTTTGTCTCCTTTTTCTTTGCTTTCTTCAATATTTTTCAGGCTCTCTCTGTCCAGATTTAATTCATTCTTACTATCCATTCTTTAATTTCATTCATCTACCTGTGGCTTTTCATCTTTTCCTCACCCTTGTTCTCCCCATGCCCTTCCTCTTATTCTCCAGTCTTTCTCTATTCCCCTTTTCCATCCAGCAGCTCTGCTTTCTCTCCCCTGTTTCTTTCTGCATTCTTCCATCCAGCGTCTTCCCTCTTTCTCTCCCCATCTTTCCGTTTTCCCTCTCTGTCTCCCCATCCTTCCATCTGTTTTTCCCCCTCTCTCCCCATCCTTCCATCTGTTTTCCCCCTCTCTTTCCCCATCCTTCCATCTGTTTTCCCCCTCTCTTTCCCCATCCTTCCGTTTTCCCTCTCTCTTTCCCCATCCTTCCATCTGTTTTTCCCTCTCTCCCCAATCCTTCCATCTGTGTTTTTCCCTCTCTCTCCCCATCCTTCCATCTGTTTTTCCCCTCTCTCCCCAATCCTTCCATCTGTTTTCCCCTCTCTCTCCCCAATCCTCCCTCTCTCTTTCCCCATCCTTCCATCTGTTTTTCCCTCTCTCCCCAATCCTTCCATCTGTGTTTTTCCCTCTCTCTCCCCATCCTTCCATCTGTTTTCCCCTCTCTCCCCAATCCTTCCATCTGTTTTTCCCCTCTCTCCCCAATCCTTCCATCTGTTTCCCCTCTCTCTCCCCAATCCTTCCCTCTGTTGTTTTCCCCTCTCTCTCCCCAATCCTTCCCTCTTTTGGTTTCCCTCTCCCTGCCAAGTTTCCCGCGAACGGCGCGAAGTCGCGACGCACGCGGCACCAGCCCCTATTTCCGGCCGCTGCTGCTTCTCCTGTTGAGCAGCAGCGGCCGCTACACAAAGAAAAAGTTTAAAAAAAATTGAAACCTGGCTGAAACGCGGCACCCCGGCACTGTAGACAGCCATTAGGCATTGGCTGTTGCCCCGCAGCCGCTCCTCCTCTTGCCTCTACGTCACTGCCCCTGGAGGAAGACCCCGGAGGAGCGCAGTGACGTAGAGGCGAGAGGAGGAGCGGCTGCGGGGCAACAGCCAATGCCTAATGGCTGTCTACAGTGCCGGGGTGCCGCGTTTCAGCCAGGTTTGAAGTTTTTTTTAAATCTTTTTCTTTGTGTAGCGGCCGCTGCTGCTCAACAGGAGAAGCAGCAGCGGCCGGAAATGGGGGCTGGCACTGCGTCCGTCACGGGGCGGGGGGAGCAAAAAAAAAAGGTGCCGGTACGCCGTACCGTTGCGTACCGGCACAAAAAAAGCACTGCCTAACGGTAAAGAATTCCATTCAGTAGTAGCATCAACCGGATGTTTAAATCTTATATTTCCAAAAACCGGGTACCTCAGTACTAAATTTTCCTGCATTCTGACAGAATTATTTAAAGTAAATGTGAAAAGATCTGAGTTAACAGTTCATAATTCCCATACAGCACTTGATAGACTAAACAAATAATTTTAAAAATGATTCATGCAGGAGTGGAAGTTAGTCGGATCTGATGTGGGGTCTGGGAGAAAGGGGAGATAACTGCAGACCTGAGGATTGGATAAGGGGGCTGAAGTGGGAGATTGCAGAGAGATGAGAGAAGAGGTGAGTAGAGAGGAGAGATAATTGGAAGGAATAAAGGTGCAGAAAAGAAAGGAGAGAAAGGGTGGTGAAGAAACAGAATCAAGAAAGAGGTTAGGGTAGGGACAATACAAGTGACTGACAGATGTACTTACTTTATAGGGACACATATTCTACATGAATTGTCCAAGATTTCCGGGTGAAAGTCACATTTAGGGTTCTTTATTAAGCCATCAAATCTGAGGGGAGATATGATACAAGTTTATAAAATACTGAGTGGAGTGGAATGGGTAGAGGTGAATTGCTCGTTTACTCTTTCCAAAAATATTAGGACTAGGGGGCATGCAATATAGCTACTAAGTAATAAATTTAAAAAGAATCATAGAAGATATTTCTTCACTCAATGTGTAATTAAACTCTGGAATTTGTTTCTAGGGTAAAAGCAGTTAGCTTAGCAGGGTTTATAAATGTTTTGGATAGTTTTCTAAAAAAGAATCAATAAGCTAATATTAAGATGGACTTGGGAAAATCCAAAGCATATTCTAGGATAAGCAGAATAAAATTTGTTTTGCTCTTCTGGGATCTTGCCAGGTACTTGTGACCTGGATTGGCCATAGGATACTGGTCTTGATGGACCTTCTGTCTGTCCCAGTACAGCAATGCTTATGTTCTTATGTTCAAAATATTCTTATAATCTTACCTAGGTACACATAAATTGTCCAACATCAAGTCTACACAAATAATCTGTAAAGAATAAAAAGAAGAGTCAAAAGTCATAGGAATCCTCACATAGAAGGTGCCTGGGAGGGTTTGAGAATGTGGAGTGAGTAATAATTAGAGTGTTGAGGGTGTGAAGATGGGGAGATTTAGTATCCGAGGAGTCCTTAGACGTATGGGGTTATCTAAATTTATATCTACCTCGTGAGTCACTGCATGGTCAATCAGACTCTCTAAACCTAGAAAGAGGAAAAATAAAAATATTTAAATATCATAATTTGCTTGAATAACACTGAAAGCTACAACTCTGACAGTCTGCACCTCTCTTCCTAAAGTATTACAACATTCTTCTGAGGACCAGGTCTGGTTTAATGCTATATTGGACCTAGGGAAACATATATTTCTGAGCCCCACCCCATGACCCCTGCATTGATCTTTATTTATGATTTCTTCCCCACCCCAATATTTGATTAATATCTATATGCAATTGCCAGAACCCTAAGAAATCAAGATGGGAGAGTTAGAACAGATTGCACTAAATTAGATATAATTGTCATCTCTAAGACCTGGTAGAAGAATAACAATAGGACACTGTCATACCAGGATACAAATTATATCGTAGTGATAGGGTGGATCGAATTGGTGAAGTAGTCACTTTGCATGTTACGGAGGGCTGGAATCAAAACACATCTTGGAATCCCTATGGATTGAAATTCCATGTGTAAAGGGGAAAAGGATAGTGATTGAAGGGTACTACTGTCAACCTGGCCAGAATGGACAGATGGATGTAGAAATGTTATCAGAAATTAGAGAGACAAACAAACAAGACAACACAATAATAATGGGTGATTTCAATAACTCTGATATTGACTCAGTAAATATAACACCAGGGCAAAGTAACATAGAGGAGCATTTTTGAATGGGGACGCCCATCTCTGAGGATGTCTCCGCAAAGGGGCGGGGCATCCCGTAATATGGAAACAAGATGGCGTCCATCTTTCGTTTCGATAATACGGTCGGGGATGCCAAAATCTTAACATTTAGGTCGACCTAAGAGTTGGTCGACCTAAATGCTGAGGTCGCCGGCGTTAGACATGGGAGCCCTCAGTTTTTGCCGATAATGGAAACCGAGGGCACCCATCTCAAATACGACCAAATCCAAGGCATTTGGTCATGGGAGGGGCCAAGATTCATAGTGCACTGGTCCCCCTCACATGCCAGGACACCAACCGGGCACCCTAGGGGGCACTGCAGTGGACTTCACAAATTGATCCCAAGTACATAGCTCCCTTACCTTAGGTGCTGAGCCCCCCAACCCCCCCCCCCAAAAAAAAAACCCACTCCCCACAACTATCCACCACTACCATAGCCCTAAGGGGTGAAGGAGGGCACCTACATGTGGGTACAGTGGGTTTCGGGTGGGGTTTGGAGGGCTCCCATTTACCACCACAAGTGTAAGAGGTGGGGGGGATGGGCCTGGGTCCACCTGCCTGAAGTCCACTGCAGCCACCACAACTGCTCCAGGGACCTGCATACTGCTGTCAGGGAGCTGGGTATGACATTTGAGGCTGGCATAGAGTTGTTTTTATTTTTGGTGGGAGGGGGTTAGTGACCACTGGGGGAGTCAGGGGAGGTCATCCCCGATTCCCTCCAGTGGTCATCTGGTCTGTTCGGGCACTTTTTTTGACTTGGACCTGAAAAAAAGGGACCAAATAAAGCGGACCAAATTCTTGCTAGGGGCGCCCTTCTTTTTTCCATTATCAGCCGATGACGCCCATCTCTTCTCGGCCGATAAACATACCCCTATCCCGCCTTCGCTATGCCTCCGAATGCCCCCAGGAACTTTGGTCATCCCCGCGACGGACTGCAGTTGGGGGCGCCTGTTGGCACTGAAGTAGTGAGCCCTTGCGCCTTGACAGAGTGTGGAGGATCTGCGAAGCTCCGCACTCAGTCAGGCAGCCGGACGGACAACTCCTAGCTTCACCTGGGAAGCGACCACCGTTCCCCAGGAGTTGAGCTCCCAGGTGCAAGTGGCCCCCAGGACTTCCGGATACGGTCGGGGTTGGACGGCCACCCGCCGTGGCAGGCAGGAGTAGAACAGATCCGGAACACAGATTGGGTAGGCAGCCAGTAAAGAAGGCTCAAGTTCAATCTACAGGTCAGGGCAGGCAGCAAGCAGACAATGGTCAGGTTCAATCCAAGTCAGCATCAACAGGAAAGTAGGAAGAAGAATGTTCAATCACCAGCACCAACCTCTAACAAGATAGAAGCCGAAGCAAAGATGGTGTCACAGGCCAGCTCTTAAATAGGCCTCCAATCAGAGGATCCTGGTCACAGCTGAGAGGTGAGAGATCTCATAGGGCACGCCCAAAAGATATTCAAGATGGCTGCCTCGTTGATGAACTACCTAAGATGGCTGCTCCTCAAACAATCCTTCCAAGATGGCTGCCCCTCAGATGATCTTTCCAAAATGGTTGCTGCTCAGATGATCCTTCCAATATGGCCGCCACTAGAAGAACAAGGTAGGGAATGCAACAGCGCCCAAAATCGGCTGTCGATTATACCTAGGGTTACCATATGGCTCCAGAAAAAGGAGGACGGATTGAGCCAGCCGGGTTTTACTTCCATTGCTTTCCATTGAAAGCAATGGAAGTAAAACCCGGCCGGCTCAATTACTTCCATTGAAAGCAATGGAAGTAAAACCCGGCTGGCTCAATCCGTCCTCCTTTTTCTGGAGCCATATGGTAACCCTAATTATACCGATTTGGGCGCCTGCGGGAGAAGGACGCCCATCTCCCGATTTGTGTCGAAAGATGGGCGTCCTTCTCTTTCGACAATAAGCTGGATAGTAACATAATAAATGACAGCAGATAAAGTCTGCCCAGCACTGTTCTTGTACTAAAAGTTCTGAAGATTCTGGAATCCCAATTAGTAGCAACATTCCATGTAGAATCCCAAAGAGTAACATAGTAAATGACGGCAGATAAAGACCTGTACGGTCCATCCAGTCTGCCCAACAAAATAAACTCATTTTTCATGGTCGGGTCGCCGAGAGCCAGAGCCGGGCCCGGGACAAGGCTGCCCCTGGCCCCCCCCCCCACCCGAGGTCGCCGCCCACCCGAGTTCACCGCCCACCCGAGATCACCAGGCCCCCCCACCCGAGGTCGCTGGCCCCCCTCCACCCGCTATCGGGCCGGGCTCTCGGAACTAACCTTGAGCCTCCTTTCACTTCGCAGCAAGCAGCGGCAGGGCAGACCTCTCCTCTTTCCTTCCGTGCCCCGCCCTCGCGGACGTTACGTCAGAGATACCGGTGCCAGAAATGGTAATCAAAGCTGACGAGTCAGAGAAACTGAATGAAATCTCTATAAATAGTAGATATTATTATAAGGAACAAAATTACAGAGCATATTCGAAAGCATGGATTAATGAGACAAAGCCAACATAGAATTACTGAAGGGAAATCTTGCCTCACCAATCTATTACATTTCTTTCAAGGGGTGAATAGACATGTGGATAAAGATGAGCCAGTCGAAATTGTGTATCTGAATTTTGAAAAGTAGTTTGCCCAGCACCAACGTCAGGCTCACCGGTCTATAATTTCACGGATCTCCTCTAGGACCTTTTTTTTTTAAATTCAGCGTTACTTAGGGCACCCTCCAATCTTCGTGTACCTCACTCGATTTTAAAGATAAATGACATGTTACTAATAAAAGTACCTCATGAAAGACTCAAGAGGAAATTGGAAAGTCATGGGATAGGAGGTAGCTCCTATTATGGATTAAAAACTGGTTAAAAGATAGAAACAGAGAGTAGAGTTAACTGATCAGTATTCTCAATGTGCTGTGTCCGCTGGTTTTTTAACTGGTAGACCTGCCATCCAAATGGCAGATGACAAGTGCAAAGTGATGCATATGTGAAAAAGGAACCCGAACTATAGCAAATAGAATGATAGGTATTATTAGGAAAGGAATGGAAGCCAAAAATGAGGATGTTATAATGCCTTTGTTTCACTCCATAGTGCAACCGCACCTCGAATATTGTGTGCAATTCTGGTCACCACATCTCAAAAAAGATATAGTGGAATTAGAAAAGGTATAGAGAAGGGCAATGAAAATGATAAAGGGGTTGGAATGACTTCCCTAAGAGGAAAGGCTAAAGTGGCTAGAACTCTTCGAGGTCTATAAAATAATGAGTGGAGTGGAATGGCTAGATGTGAATCACTTCTTTCCAAAAAATACTGGACTTGGGGGCACACAATAAAGATACAAAGTAGTAAATTGAAAATGATTCAGAGAAAAAGTTTCTTCACTCAACGTGTAATTAAACTCTGGAATTCGTTGCGAGTGAATGTAGTAACAGCACTTAGCTTAGTATGGTTTTACAAAGGTTTGGATGGCTTCCTAAAAGAAGTCCATAGATCATTATTAAAATGGACTTGGGGAAATCCACTGCTTATTTCTAGGATAAGCAGCATAAAATATATTGTACTGGTTTGGGATCTTGCCAGGTACTTGATTTTTTCAGATTTTATACACTTTTAAGAGGTGACTATACCTGGGAGGCTGGAAAGTGTCAGGGTGATCAGCAGAAAAGTGACAGCTCCCTCCATGATCTAGCTCAGGAAGTCTTTCTCTCTTGTCTCTGAGTCTTCAGATTCTGCTCTGGATCTGCAAACTGTGATCTATATATACTGGAAGAGTCATTCCACCGTCACTGGGGGAAGAAACCAGAGGAAGGCGGAGATTGGTTCGCGTCTAGAATCCTCCCTCTCTCAATTCAAATTATTTGAAC
The DNA here is from genome assembly GCF_901765095.1 of Microcaecilia unicolor. Taxonomy (NCBI): domain Eukaryota; kingdom Metazoa; phylum Chordata; class Amphibia; order Gymnophiona; family Siphonopidae; genus Microcaecilia; species Microcaecilia unicolor. Next base: position 20,592 of record NW_021963718.1, on the reverse strand, counting down.
GAGCCAAGAAATGGAACAAAGGAACAATTCAAACATAGGACTTAATGGCACTTTATGGTCTCCCTGGTCAGGATATTTTCTTGTTTATTCATAGAAATATTTAATATCGACATAATCTAGTGCAGTTACCTTTGCAAGTGAAGGACTTATGTCGCCTTATTGTTGCTTTCGTCGGGGTGGAGGGCTCAGAGAGGTAGCAACTGCGGTTGAGGGGGACTTTAAGAAAATAACTGGAGTATTCCAGCTTTTCTCCCAGCCATCATTACATAGGTTAGTTATTTTGTCTGGAGAATCCAAGAGGGTCATCCACCTTTTCTCTTTACTACCATGACATCATTTCCATAAGAGCTGTTTTAACTTGGCTACTATGAAATATTGTGCCCAACATGAAGAGCTAATAACGCCCCCCTAGGAGCTGTGTGACTCTAAATGCTATACACCCTAACAAAATGCTCTATATTCAGATTGATTTATGTATTTAATTGCTAGATATCATAATTGTTGCATGAATGTACAGTAGAATGCTGAGGGTGGTCCGGATAATCATAAATCAGGATAAAGAAAACAAGATTACAACATTACATATTAAACATTAGTTTTATTTTCATCAATATGTTTGCAGAAAAAAGTATAAAATGCAGTACTTCTATTCAAAAAGTACTATTTTAGTGCAGTGCTGTATTTCTTGTACATTCTGCATATACACTACTGTACACTAAAAAAGGAAGTAATTCTTAATTGCTTCAAGGCCGATTGTCATTTCTCTGCTGCAAGATCATGTAGTCTTTTTAGAAAAAGGATCTGGATTGACAAAATTCCTCATGAGAGACTCCTGTCATGGGATAGGAGGAAATGTCCTTCTCTTGATTATTTGACAGAAAACAGAGTATAGGGTTAAATGGTCATTTTTCTCACGTGGAGGATGGTGAATACTTGCATGCCTCAAGGATCTGTGCTACTTAACATATTTATAAATGATGTGGAAATCAGATCGATGAGTGAGTTAATTTCATTTACAAATGACACAAAGCTGCCAAAACACATGCGGATTACAGGAAGACCTTAGGAAATTGGGAAGAATAGTCCAAATCAAAGTTACCTGATGCTAGGGTTCACCTTAGCAATCAGCACTCAAGAAAAAGATCTAGGTGTCATTGTAGACAATACGCTGAAGTCTTCTGACAAGTGTGTGGCAGTGGTCATAAAGCAAACAGGATACTACAAAGTAATAGGAAAATGATGCAAAATAAGAATATTATAATGCCTCTGTATCACTCCATGGTGCAAACTCACCCTGAGTAATGCGTTCGATTCTGCTCACAATATCCCCCCAAAATATATTACTGAATAAGAAAAGGATAAAAAAAAAACAACCAAAATGATAAAGGGGATGGAACTCATCTCATACACTTGTGACCTGGATTGGTCACTGTTGGAAGCAGGATACTGAACTAGATTGACCATTGGTCTGATAGAGTATTGCTATACTTATGTTCTTAAGATATTCTGAAAAACAAAAGGACTGGCCATATAGATAGATGTGAATAAATGGGGCACATCCAGCACGTATTTGATAGATTATTTTTATAGATGTTATTAAGCATATCCAGCAGACTGATCATGGATCAACTTTGACACACTCTCGATCGACAACATCACCCAATTGCTTGGAAGATACGCCAAGTCGCAATGTAAACTAGACATCTGCCCTACTAACCTTATAAGATCTGCCCCCCTACAACTCAAAACAGACCTCACGAGGCACCTGAACTACGTGCTACAAAATGGCCTCTTCCCAAAGGATAAAGGAAGCATTCTAGTTACACCTTTACCTATAGATGCAAAGAAAAGTACAAATGACCTAACCAGTACTAGTGACTGTAATGAATAAATTTAAACAAACAATTGCAACTGGCAATAACATACTTCTCCTACAATTCGACATGTCCAGTGCCTTCGACATGGTCAACCATGGAATATTACTACATATCCTAGAATACTTTGGAGTTGGAGGTAACGTTCTTAACTGGTTTAAAGGATTCCTGACCACAAGATCATACCAAGTAATAACGAACGCGGACATATCAGCCCCATGGACACCTGACTTTGGAGTCCCCCAAGGATCCCCCCTCTCTCCAACCCTCTTCAACCTAATGAAGCTACTATCCAATCAAAACTTCAATCCCTACATATATGCAGATGATGTCACGATCTATATCCCATTCAAACATGATCTAAAGGAAATCACCAACGAGATCAACCAAAGTTTCCAAATCATGCACTCCTGGGCGGATGCATTCCAGCTAAAACTAACGCAGAAAAAACACATAGAGGCATATTTTCAAAGCACTTTGGGAGGCTAAGTTCCATAGGTTTCTATGGAACTTTGGGAGGCTAAGTGCTTTGAAAATGAGCCCAACCAGCTTATAATCGAACGAGAATAACGCCCAAGTTCCGACCTAAATCGGGAGATGGGCGTTCTTCTCACAAAAACAAATAAAGCGGTATAATCGAAAGCCGAACTTTGGACGCTTTCAACTGCACTCCGTCGCGGATGCGGACAAAGTTGACGGGGGCGTATCGAAGGCGTGTCGAAGGCGGAACTGGGGAGTGGTTATCGGGCGAACAGAGATGGGCGCCCTTCGCCGATAATGGAACAGTTTTGAGCTAGAATTTAGGACACTTTTCCTGGACCCTGTTTTTTGACGAATAAGGCCCCCAAAAGTGCCCTACATGACCAGATGACCCCCAGAGGGAGTCGGGGATGACCTCCCCTGACTCCCCCAGTGGTCACTAACCCCCTCCCACCACAACAAATGATGTTTCACAACTTTTACTTTCACCCTCAAATGTCATACCCTCCTCCCAAGCAGCAGTATGCAGGTCCCTGGAGCAGTTGTTAGGGGGTGCAGTGGACGTCAGGCAGGTGGACCCAGGCCCATCCCCCCCCTACCTGTTACAATTGTGCTGCTTAATGCTACTAGTCGTCCAACCCCCCCAAACCCACTGTACCCACATGTAGGTGCCCCCCCTTCACCTCTTAGGGCTATAGTAATGATGTAGACTTGTGGGCAGTGGGTTTTGAGGGGGATTTGGGGGGCTCAACACCCAAGGGAAGGGTGCTATGCACCTGGGAGCTCTTTTACCTTTTATTTGGTTTTTGTAAAAGTGCCCCCTAGGGTGCCCGGTTGGTGTCCTGCCATGTGAGGGGGACCAGTGCACTATGAATCCTGGCCCCTCCCACGAACAAATGCCTTGGATTTATTCGTTTTTGAGCTGGGCGATTTCATATTCCATTATCGCTGAAAAGCAAAAACGCCCAGCTCACACCTTGACGAATAAAACATGGGCGTCTTTTTCTTTTAAAAAATACGATCCGCCCCGCCCCTTCACGGACCCGTTCTCGGAGATAAACGCCCATGGAGATAGGCGTTTCTGTTCCATTATGCCCCTCCAAATGTCTTATACTCACCTCACAACATAATACAACTAAAGTTACCACCATAACCACACCAAACTTTTCCCTTCCCGTCTCAAACAATCTGAAAATTCTTGGAGTTACCATCGACCGAAATCTCACACTCGAAACCCATGTGAAGAATACAACTAAGAAGATGTTCCACTCCATGTGGAAACTTAAAAGAGTAAAACCTTTCTTCCCAAGATCCATTTTTCGCAACCTGGTACAGTCAATGGTGCTAAGTCACTTGGACTATTGCAACGCACTCTACGCTGGCTGCAAAGAACAGACTATCAAGAAACTTCAAACAGCCCAGAACACCGCAGCCAGACTCATATTTGGAAAAACAAAATATGAAAGTGCAAAACCCCTAAGAGAGAAACTTCACTGGCTCCCACTTAAAGAACGTACCGCGTTCAAGATCTGCACGATTGTTCATAAAATCATTCACGGCGATGCCCCGACCTACATGCTAGACCTCGTGGACCTCCCTCTCAGAAATGCTAAAAGATCAGCTCGCATATTTCTTAATTTACAGTTCCCCAGCTGCAAAGGATTAAAATACAAACTAACACATGCAACCAGCTTTTCCTATATGAGCACGCAGCTGTGGAATGCACTACCAACTAACTTGAAAACAATTAATGAAATAACTAACTTTCACAAATCTCTGACAACCTATCTATTCAACAAGGTTCTGTACTGGGACTGGTGCATTTTATTACAGTAATTAGTAACATAGTAAACGTCCATTTTTTCGAAAATACAGTTCGGCCTGCCCCTTCACGGACCCGTTCTCGGAGATAAACACCCATGGAGATAGGCGTTTCCGTTCGATTATGCCCCTCGTGTACATGTCCTTCTGTGTGTCCTACCCTTATCCTTATTAGTCCTGTCTGTCTGTCCTGATTTAGATTGTAAGCTCTTTTGAGCAGGGACTGTCTTTTCTTCATGTTCAATTGTAAAGCGCTGAGTACGACTGGTAGCGCTATAGAAATGATTTATAGTAGTAGTAGCATAAGAATATCTAGCTCAAAGCTATAATTTGTGGGCTTCGTGTATTAGATAAGTGTCCCTTTACATTATTTACCAATCCCCCACATTTAATATTTCTTGGGATGATTACCTCTGCATATGGGACAGATAGCACTTAGTCCTATGCCCAAATCAAAAGGTTTAGATGTATCATCTTTGTACAACATTAGGCCAATAGCTGGCATTCCTTTAGTCACTAAACTGCTTGAAATGCTTATAAGTAAGCAACTGCAGGTATATTCATCAGTGCATGCTTTTGCCATCTGCACATGATCCTGTCTGACTCAATTTATTCTAATTAAATCTTATGCTTGACTTACTTAATTTACAGATGAAGATAATGGATATACCGTGCAGATCTTTATCTGCCTTGATCTACTACTACTACTACTTAACATTTCTAAAGCGCTACCAGGGTTACGCAGCACTGTACAATTTAAGACAGAGGACAGTTCCTGCTTGAAGGAGCTTACAATCTAAAGGACAAAAAGTGCAGTCAAACAAGATTGGGGCAGGGTAGATTTCCTGAATAGATGTATAATGGTTAGTATCCCACCGAGGAAGATTTGGGTGGGATACCGGTGTCGGAAATGGTATTTCAAGAGGACGAGTCGGAGAAACTTACTGACTTCACGGTAAACCTGGAGGATGTAATGGGGCAGTTCGGCAAACTGAAGAGTAGCAAATCTCCTGGACCGGATGGTATTCATCCTAGAGTACTGATAGAATTGAAAAACGAGCTTGCGGAGCTACTGCTAGTGATATGCAACTTATCCTTAAAATCGAGCTTGGTACCAGAAGATTGGAGGGTGGCCAATGTAACGCCCATTTTTAAAAAAGGCTCCAGGGGAGATCCGGGAAATTATAGACCGGTGAGTCTGACATCGGTGCCGGGGAAAATGGTAGAGGGTATTATTAAAAACAAAATTACAGAGCACATCCGAGGACATGGATTACTGAGACCAAGTCAGCATGGCTTTTGTGTGTGGAAATCTTGCCTGACCAATTTACTTCAATTCTTTGAAGGAGTGAACAAACATGTGGACAAAGGGGAGTCGGTAGATATTGTGTATCTGGATTTTCAAAAGGCGTTTGACAAGGTACCTCATGAAAGGCTACAGAGGAAATTGGAGGGTCATGGGATAGGAGGAAATGTCCTATTGTGGATTAAAAACTGGTTGAAGGATAGGAAACAGAGAGTGGGGTTAAATGGGCAGTATTCACAATGGAGAAGGGTAGTTAGTGGGGTTCCTCAGGGGTCCGTGCTAGGACCGCTGCTTTTTAATATATTTATAAATGATTTAGAGATGGGAGTAACTAGCGAGGTAATTAAATTTGCTGATGACACAAAGTTATTCAAAGTCGTTAAATCGCGACAGGATTGTGAAAAATTACAAGAGGACCTTATGAGACTGGGAGACTGGGCAGCTAAATGGCAGATGATGTTTAATGTGAGCAAGTGCAAGGTGATGCATGTGGGAAAAAAGAACCCGAATTATAGCTACGTCATGCAAGGTTCCACGTTAGGAGTTACGGACCAAGAAAGGGATCTGGGTGTCGTCGTCGATAACACACTGAAACCTTCTGCTCAGTGTGCTGCTGCGGCTAAGAAAGCAAATAGAATGTTGGGTATTATTAGGAAAGGTATGGAAAACAGGTGTGAGGATGTTATAATGCCGTTGTATCGCTCCATGGTGCGACCGCACCTTGAGTATTGTGTTCAATTCTGGTCGCCGCATCTCAAGAAAGATATAGTAGAATTGGAAAAGGTGCAGCGAAGGGTGACTAAAATGATATCGGGGATGGGACGACTTCCCTATGAAGAAAGACTAAGGAGGCTAGGGCTATACAGCTTGGAGAAGAGACGGCTGAGGGGAGACATGATAGAGGTATATAAAATAATGAGTGGAGTGGAACAGGTGGATGTGAAGCGTCTGTTCACGCTTTCCAAAAATACTAGGACTAGGGGGCATGCGAGGAAACTACAGTGTAGTAAATTTAAAACAAATCAGAGAAAAGTTTTGGGGAGCGTGCCAGGTGCCCTTGACCTGGATTGGCCACTGTCGGTGACAGGATGCTGGGCTAGATGGACCTTTGGTCTTTCCCAGTATGGCACTACTTATGTACTTATGTTTTCTTCACCCAACGTGTAATTAAACTCTGGAATTCGTTGCCGGAGAAAGTGGTGAAGGCGGTTAGCTTAGCAGAGTTTAAAAAGGGGTTGGACGAATTCCTAAAGGACAAGTCCATAAACCGCTACTAAACGGACTTGGAAAAATACAAAATTCCAGGAATAACATGTATAGAATGTTTGTACGTTTGGGAAGCTTGCCAGGTGCCCTTGGCCTGGATTGGCCGCTGTCGTGGACAGGATGCTGGGCTCGATGGACCCTTGGTCTTTTCCCAGTATGGCATTACTTATGTACTTATGTAGGTGCCGAAAGCGACATTGAAGAGGTGGGCTTTGAGCAAGGATTTGAAGATGGGCAGGGAGGGGGCTTTTCTAATTCCACTATATCATTTTTGAGATGTGGTGACCAGAATTACACACAATATTCGAGGTGCGGTTGCACCGTGGAGTAAAACAAAGGCATTATAACATCCTCATTTTCCATTCCTCTCCTAATAATACCTATCATTCTATTTGCTATAGTTCGGGTTCCTTTTTCACATATGCATCGGTCATCTGCCATTTGGATGGCAAGTCTACCAGTTAAAAAACCAGCGGACACAGCACATTGAGAATACAGATCATTTAACTCTACTCTCTGTTTTCTATCTTTTAACCAGTTTTTAATCCACAATAGGAACTACCTCCTATACAATGACTTTCCAATTTCCTCTTGAGTCTTTCATGACGCACTTTTATTAGTTAATTATACAAATCAGGGCATAATATCATGGAGATAATACCAGTGAAAGGATTGGCCCAAAAGTGTACTGAAATATATTTTTGTGTTAATATATGGAAATCATAAGGAAGTTCTCAGAGTATAAACTTACCCAAGCGAGGCTACACCGAAGTGATTTACGTCTCTAAGGGTGGACAAGCTTCTGGATCATAGAACTTCTCTTTGAATCTTTTCAATTTATATAAGCAAATGTACACCTGTGCTCTTAATTAATTTCAAATAATAAAATGAAATAAATGTTCACCTTCCTCAAAACTAAAGAACTAGTGGGTCAATCCTATCACTTACTCCAACTACCCCGAAACTCTCTTAATCTAAACAATGAACCATACTCTTTCACTGTTTTCTATAATATAATAAATCCAGGCACTTAACGTTATATGGTCAGAGATGCCACGTCCACACTGGGTTCAGTCCATGTCCGTATACGATTGCCAGCTCTATCACGCGGCTTTCCAAACTGCTCTCCAATTATGTTAACTCGCTGTTGGAAGAATCCTGTTGGAACTGTGGCAAGCTATTCAACATTACCACTCGTTTAAATGTGGTATTTGCATATAGACATTTATTAAATATTGGGGTGGGGGAAGAAATCATAAATAAAGATCATGGCAGGGGACATGGTCTGGGGCTCAGAAAAATATGTTTGCCTAGGGCCAATATAGCATTAAACTAGACCTGGTCCTCAGAAGGAGGAGACAAGAAGGATGTTGTAATACTTTAGGAAGAGAGGTGCAGACTGTCAGAGTTGTAGCTTCCAGTGTTATTCAAGCAAATTATGATATTTAAATATTTTTCTTTTTCCTCTTTCCTTCTTTCTAGGTTTAGAGAATCTGAGTGTTCGTGCAGTGACTCCCAAGGTAGATATAAATTTAGATAACCCCATACGTCTAAGGACTCCTCTGATACTAAATCTCCCCATCTTCACACCCCCAACACTCGAATTATTACTCACTCCACATTCTCAAACCCTCCCAGGCATCATCTATGTGAGGATTCCTATGACCTTTGACTCTTCTTTTTATTCTTTACAGACTTTTTGTGGAGACATACAGAATTTGGACAATTTATGTGGTATACCTGGGTAAGAATATAAGAATATAAATACATAAGAACATAAGCATTGCTGTACTGGGACAGACTGAAGGTCCATCAAGACCAGTATCCTGTGGCCAATCCAGATCACAAGTACCTGGCAAGATCTCAGAAGATCAAAACAGATTTTATTCTGCTTATCCTAGAATATGCATTGGATTTTCCCAAGTCCATCTTAATAATGGCATATGGATTCTTCTTTTAGGAAAGAGATGTGGTAGCCTGTTAGTCCACTTCTAAAGCCAGTCAATAGAAATAGAATAAAATAAAACAGAGAAATGCTGATCTGACGAAGAAGGGCTACCTTCAAAAGCTAATCAAAAATGTATTACGTTAGTCTAATAAAAAAGGTATCATCTTTATTCTATTTCTATCGACTTCTTTTAGGAAACTATCCAAAACTTTTTAAAACTTTCTAAGCTAACTGCTTTTACCAATTTCTCTAGAAACAAATTCTAGAGTTTAATTACACATTGAGTGAAGAAATATTTTCTCTGATTCTTTTTAAATGTACTACTTTGTAGCTTCATTGCGTGCCCCCTAGTCCTAGTATTTTTGGAAAGAGTAAACAAATGATTCACCTCTACCCATTCCACTCCACTCAGTATAAAGACTTGTATCATATCTCTCTTCAGTTTTTTTCAGTTTGCAAATGAGAACCCTAAATGTGACTTTTCCGTGGAAATCTTGGACAATGACTGTAGAGTATGTTACCTTAAAAAGTAAGTACATCTGTCAGACACTTGTATTGTCCCTACCCTAACCTCTTTCTTGATTCTGTTTCTTCACCACCCTTTCTCTCCTTTCTTCTCTGCACCTTTATTCCTTCCAATTATCTCTCCTCTCTACTCACCTCTTCTCTCATCTCTCTGCAATCTCCCACTTCAGCCCCCTTATCCAATCCTCAGGTCTGCAGTTATTTCCCCTTTCTCCCAGACCCCACATCAGATCCGAATAACTTCCACTCCTGCACGAATCATTTTTAAAATTATTTGTTTAGTCTATCAAGTGTTGTATGGGAATTATGAACTGTTAAGTCAGTTCTTTTTTTAAAATAATTCTGTCAGAATGCAGGAAAATTTAGTACTGAGGTACCGGTTTTTGGAAATATAAGATTTAAACATCAGGTTGATGCTATTACTGAATGGAATTCTTTACCAAAGTTATGTAACTATGAATAGTTGTATAAGAAATTGAAGACCTTTTGTTAATCCTACTGTTCTGTTCTTTCCTGCTTCTGTGCAACTTCTTGTATTGTAAACTGCCTAGAATATCATGTTGGGATTTGTGTGGTATATAAACTTGGCATTAGATTAGATCTGCCACCATCGGCCCTTTTCTCCCATCCTCAACCCTAGCATCAGACCCTCTACCACCCTATCAAATGCAATCATCAGGTTCCTTTTCTCTCTCCTTCCCTCTATCCAGCATCTCTCCTCTGTTGGCTCAGCATCTCCCCTCTCTGTCCCCCTTTTCTTAACACTCCCTCAGCAGTGAAAAGAACAGTGTTGTGCTGCCAGGTCTCAGGTCTAAATGCACGGCAAGTTTCCTCTCAGGTCCTGCCCACAAGGCAACAGGAAGTACGCATCCATGACCGGTCTTAGCAATTGGGGGGCCCTATGCAGACCACTTCAGAGGGGCCCCTACCCCTGCCAGCGCCCACCACCATAAGCTATTATCAGAGTGTAAAAGGAGGTGCAAAGCTCTCAGAACCCCACCTCTACCCATATTTTGATGTGCATCCATCACATTTCAGTAGAGAGTGGCATACAGCAGCAGCGATTTTCATATCCCATCAGCTGCTGAGCCCAGAGTCTCTTCATTGCTGCATCCTACCCTTGCAGAAACAGGAAGTGGCATCAAAAGGAAATGTAGATGCACATTAAGGTATGGAGTAGGAAGGTGTTCCGAGACAGGAGGACAGAAGTAGCAGAGATGCAAGGCCCCTAGGAGCATGGGGCCCTGTGTGACCACCCCTGTCGCCCCTGACTAAGACCGGCCCTGTATGAGTCAGATGGATCGGGACTCAGAAGAGACTTGTCGTACACTTGAATGAGATATCATGTGGCATGGTACTGTTCTTTTCAGCACTGATGCTTTCAGAGCAACAAGGAGGAACTGGGATGGGAGAGACAGACTGCAGAGGAGGGGGAGGGGAGGTTTCCAGTACCATCTCTATGCCGATGACACCCAGCTTTACCTCTCCACTCCTGACATCACAGTTGAAACCCAGGCCAAAGTTTCAGCCTGCCTTTCCGACATCGCTGCCTGGATGTCCAACCGGCATCTGAAACTGAACATGGCAAAGACTGAGCTCCTTATCTTCCCACCCAAACCCTCTTCTCCTCTTCCCCACTTTCCGTCTCTGTTGACAACACCCTCATCCTCCCCGTCTCTTCAGCACGCAATCTCGGAGTCATCTTCGATTCCTCCCTCTCCTTCTCTGCCCATATCCAACAGACAGCTAAGACCTGTCGCTTCTTCCTCTATAATATTAGCAAAATTCGCCCATTCCTCTCTGAACAGACCACCCGAACCCTCGTCCACTCGCTTGTTACCTCTCTTCTTGACTATTGCAACCTTCTCCTCGCTGGCCTCCCGCTTAGCCACCTATCCCCCCTTCAATCTGTCCAAAATTCCGCCGCACGTCTTATCTATCGCGTGAACCGATACTCTCATATCACCCCTCTCCTCAAGTCGCTTCACTGGCTCCCAATCCACTACCGTATACAGTTCAAGCTTCTCCTATTGACCTTCAAGTGCACTCAATCTGCTGCCCCCCATTACCTCTCTACCCTCCTTTCCCCGTATGTTCCCACCCGTAACCTCCGCTCTCAGGACAAATCACTCCTATCTGTACCCTTCTCCACCACCGCTAACTCCAGACTCCGCCCCTTCTGCCCATCTTCAAGTCCTTACTCAAGGCCCATCTCTTCTCCCTTGCTTTTGGCGCCTAACCACCTTCCCCATTCCTGTTACCTACACTGACTACGTAGTCTGTTACCGTTAGATTGTAAGCTCTCTTGAGCAGGGACTGTCCCTCCCCGTGTTTAAACTTGTACAGTGCTGCGTAACCCTGGCAGCGCTATAGAAATGCTAAGTAGTAGTAGTAGTAGTAGTAGTAAAGGGGGGAGGGGATGATTGACCATGGGGAATTAGGGGAGGATTATGGCAAAGAGGTATTCTGTTTTACAATGACTGAGGGGGCAATGCTCCACTTACCTGCCACACCATGCAAATGTGTCCACCCCTTCAGAAAAAAAAAATGCAGAACTCAGGGATGTGAATTTGTGACTTAATGAGGAAGGCAGATATGGGCATTGGCAGACTGAGTAGGGATTCGGCTACTAGGCAGCTGGTGGGGCATCTGCAAGTGTGGTTAGATGCCTGGGGAAATTGAGACAAGTTGTAGAAGAGTGGGGCAGGGCTTGGAAGGTTTACAGACTCAGAAAAACCTTCCTTGCTTGACAAAATAGTTGGCAGTGGAGGGACTGTGTGTTGCTGACACTGAGGTGATACCAGGATCTGAATAATGTTTTTTTAGTAAGCTGTAAGAGGAAACATTCTCCTCTGTATAGACTCCAGAACAGGCAAAATATTCTTGATAACGACAACTCACTTGTCTCATCTTCAGTCCCAAATTTATCACAGAAATCCAAAATATCAAAACTTATCTTGTCATAATTATTTTAAAATTCATACTTCACATATCTTAAAGCTTGTTGATTATATATTTTGGACTTGAGCCAACATGACATGTTTTGCAAAGCTGCGTCAAGGCTCATAGGAGCCAACTCTGTGGGTGCTGTGGGTGCTTGAGCACCCCCAGTATTGAGCAAATTCCTTGTATGTGTCCAGGGAGGGGTTATTTTCATTAGGCTTAGCACCCCCAATAATTTTGAAAAGTTGGCTCCTATGTCAGGGCCCATCGTTGTTACTGCACAAAACATTCCTAATTTTGGACCCATGTTCTGTCATCAGCGAGGGTTGGTGTGTGTTCTGTGTACAAACCTCAATCTCTGTGTCTTATATTTACAGAACTAAATATGAGATGAAATTATCACTTATAGATGCTCTGCTTTGTTGTTGTGAAATGCGTACGGGAAAATCTTCTATTCTACCATGAGAGAAAATGTGAGTATTGAGCTGTGTATAAAGAAAATAATTCAGAGTATTATTATTATTGCGTTTGTATCCCACATTATCCCACCTTTTTGCAGGCTCAATGTGGCTTACAATTCATCGTGGATACTGGAAATAGAAATACTGGACCCTTGGCAATACCCCTCCCTTCTCTATCACAGGAGCTGCATCTGTGCCTCTCAGGCAGAGTTTAGGAGCTGAAATGGGTGGGTGGGATGGAAATGGGGTTACCAGTGAGGGGGATTAAACCTCAGGGAGCAACACCTGAATGAAGGTTCCTGACACCACAGCCCAAAGGAGGCTAAATCTGACTGAGATGGAAACCCAGGGAAGCAGGAAAAGGACACCAGACCAAAAGAATGTGAATTAGTATAACTCCATTACCATATATACAACTAGGTAGTATGTACATGAAAATCTCACAGTCCTGCCTAGTTCTCTCAGATAAATGAAATTAATAAATTCCATAGTGTATCAATATCACACTGACACAAGTGTAGTGACACCAAATCCCCCTAACACAAGACGGTCACTGAAAAACGTAGAGTGTGCATTTCCGTATTACAGTGAGATTTAGTTAGTTCGTTAGTTAAAATATTTAAAAATCACAGTAACCAAATTGCCCAAGGTGGTGTACATGCTTGACATGTTTAGATGACGGAATATTCAATAAGCACTTATCAATAGAAGGCAAACTACGAGAGGGTTGATAGAAGCTAAAACAGGTTAGTGAGGGAGAATCATCAGCTCTCAAAGATTTAAAAATCAGTCACTGATGGCAAGAGGCCTAAGTACAGAAAATTGCAGTAATCCAATACTGTAAGTACTAGAGCCTGCAGAACAGTCCGAAAATTATCTTCAGAGAACCGTTTCTTCAGATTTGAAAGATAACAGAGTCCAAGATTTCTCCGAGGTACTTGCACTCTGTAATTGCTGCACAAGAAAATAAAACTGTATAAAGATGCTGCTGCTTTTGACACTGTTGATCACAGCCTACTCCTTGATACGCTGTCCTCACTTGGATTTCAGGGCTCTGTTCTTTCCTGGTTTTCTTCTTATCTCTCCCAGCGTACCTTTAGTGTATACTCTAGTGGATCCTCCTCTACTTCTATCCCACTGTCAGTTAGTTGGTGTACCTCAGGGATCTGTCCTGGGATCTGTCTTCTTTTCTCCATCTATACTTCTTCCCTTGATACTCTGATCTCATCCCATGGTTTTCAGTATCATCTTTACACTGATGACTCCCAGATATACCCATTCACACCAGAAATCTCAGCCAAAATGCAGGCCAAAGTATCAGCCTGCCTGTCTGACATTACTGCCTGGATGTCTCAGCGCCATCTGAAACTAAACATGACCAAGACTGAGCTTCTTATCTTTTCCCCTACACAAACCTCTCCTCTTCCCCCATTCTCTACTTCTGTGGATAACACTCTCATCCTTCCTGTCTCATCAGCTCCTAACCTTGTGGTCATCTTCGACTCCTCCCTCTCCTTCTCTGCACATATTCAACAGACTGCTAAAACCTGTCGTTTCTTTCTCTATAATATCAGCAAAATTTGCCCTTTCCTTTCTGAGCACACTACCAGAACCCTTATCCACACTCTTATCACCTCTCACTTAAGACTATTGCAACTTGCTTCTCACAGGTCTCCCACTTAGCCATCTCTCTCCTCTTCAATCTGTTCAAAATTCTGCTGCACGACTAATATTCCACCAGTGTCGTTATGCTCATATTAGCCCTCTCCTCAAGTCATTTTACTGGCTTCCTATCCATTTCCGCATACAGTTCAAACTCCTCTTATTGACCTATAAGTGCATTCACTCTGCAGCTCCTCAGTACCTCTCCACTCTCATCTCTCCCTACACTCCTCCCCAGGGAACTCCGTTCACTGGGTAAATCTCTCTTATCTGCACCCTTCTCCTCCACTGCTAACTCCAGACTCCGTTCCTTTTATCTTGCTGCACCATAAGCCTGGAATAGACTTCCTGAGCTGGTACATCAAGCTCCATCTCTGACCGTCTTCAAATCTAAGCTAAAAGCCCACCTTTTTGATGCTGCTTTTAACTCCTAACCCTTATTCACTTGTTCAGAACCCTTATTTTATGATCCTCACTTTAATATCCCCTTATCTCTTGTTTCTCCTGTTTGTCTGTCCTAATTAGATTGCAATGGGGACTGTCTCTTCATGTTCAGGTGTACAGCACTGCGTTTGACTAGTAGCGCTTTAGAAAAGATATGTAGTAGTAGTAGTAGTAGTTTTTTAAGCAGATAAAGATGATAATGGACTTCCGATCATGGCAATACACAACAGATTGGCATTAAATATTAAATATCGCAGAAATGGCGGAACCATGAGAGACATCTGTTGTGATAACAGACCATCCTTAAAAGGCTCTATAGAATAGAGCAGAACCAACACACTACCCTGAATACCTAAGGAATACAACATGTTAAGCAATATTTATGAAGTCAAAGATGAAATAGGACGATAGCTCTCAACCTGAGTAAGATCCAGAACACTCCTCTTCAATAAAGGATAAACTGAAGCCCTTTTTAGAGTCACAGGACTTATTCATGGGGCAGTCATGGGATCTAATAGGTCATATTTCAAAAATTAATAAGGTTGGGACTCTTCCAAATGTTCTCTACTGTGACTTGAGACTCCTTTGAGGGCTCTTTGCTGGGACTGTAGCCAAGTTTGTTTTAATAACTCCTGTTTTGAGCTCTGTGACTCTACTTAGCTGAGGACATATCAGGAACTCCTTCCACTGTTCTGAGTTTCAGGGTCTAGGTAGGAGTGTTAGTGCTCTATATGATGTTGTGAGGTGGGGGCGAGATATTCCCCCTGGTTCTGCTCATGCTTTTCCACCTCTCTCTCCTCCTCTAGTGAACCGGACCTGTACTTGATTTTGGACCAGCCTCACTGTTGAAATTCAGAAGAGTCTTTCTCCCGCTTGAGGACACCACCCCTGTACCCTCTACTCCCACAGCCCTCCAGGGACTCCCGGTGACATTACTGGAGCTCTGGTTACTTTTTAGTAGAGTAAATAAAATCTTTGCAGCTTCGTTCAGTGATTGTCTTATTGTTGTCTATATACAATGAGGTTAATATTTGTAGCAAGTATCTCAGATTGACAGGGCTGAGGGATACCCCAGAGGCTGTACACAAATATTCTCCACCTCATTCTCAATCATCTTCCACCCTTCTTCACAGAGGGGATAGCTGTAGTTATAAACAGAATGAAATAGTTTCAATGGATTGGTGACTCTTGGTCTCCTCTGACAAATATTCTCCAACTCTTTCTCAAGAATCTTCCACCCTTCTTCACAGAGGGGATAACTGTAAAAATCCTCACCCTCCCTTTTATGATGAAACCCTTTGGCCAGTGATTAAGCCCAATATTTCTTCTCTCTCAGACTGTGGGTATGAAACTGGTTTCTACTTTTATTTTACTTCCTAATATATTACAGAGTTTAATGCTTTAGGGTTTAAATTTGCACGCAGCTATGGAACGCGCTTCCGAAGACCATAAAGATAACGCAAGAGGTAACCACCTTTCGAAAACTACTGAAAACTGACTTATTCAAGAAGGCATACAACAAACAACTGTCCTAATTACTAAACAATAAGAATGAAGATTAAGATTGGCCCGACCAATCATGTGACCGAGCAAACTCAATGACCTTAATGAACAAATAGTACCACCTCTAATCCAAGATCGTCTACTATGCAACCACAAAAGGCCGACTAACCTCACCGTCATACATTAATACTCTCACCTGAGCACAATGTTCTCCTCCACCATGTATGTACGCATTTGATTGTAAAACCATGTACTAATATGTACGCAAGATCACTATTCTTTCACCATGTTTGTACGCACTTGATTGCAAAACCATGTGCATATTTGTAGTCCGGAATGGTAATTGCCATTACGGCAAATGTAAGCCACATTGAGCCTGCAAATAGGTGGGAAAATGTGGGATACAAATGCTACAAATAAATAAATAAATTCAAAACCAGGATTGGCCAAACGTCTCCCTCCTGGAACTGGGTAACTTGGCAGCTCTGCATTAGAGGTTCCCTAAAAAGTGTTTCCAGTGGTTTCTGAGGATTCATTTCTCTGCTCTTCAAGGAAACAACTTTATCCCTTGTTCGAAGAAAGCAGCCTACTTCTGTGCAATCTGGAAGACGTTGTAACTGGTTAGGCCACAGGGTCTTTACTTGCCTTCATTTTTTCTTTGTTTCAATGCTTCTTACTGCCATGATCCTGAGGTTTTGGGGTGTCCTTCTCCCTACTCCAAAGAGTACTGTCCAGTGATTACATCTACCTTTGCTTCAGTGCAATGGGGCCGAGAACAGGGTGAGATTGCTGTTGCCCCAACAGTATACCACAAATATCTCTATATATAAAAGGCACCACCAACGTTCTAAATGAAGCCTCCAGCCGGAAGTGTGAAGGGGGAGAGATATCCGGTTTCCCCATGAGTGTCTGCCCCGCCCTCGCTCTCTCTGTAACACAAACAGTGAAGGAAAACACAGCAAAGCACAAAATCAAATCGCTCTCTCTGTAACAGTGAAGGACTCAGAGGGGGGAGGGGAGAGAGGGCAGAAGCCCTCACTATCTCTGTAACATAAACACAGCACAGCAGGAAACTTAACACTGAAGGACTCGACTCCCAGGGGGGAGGGGACAGAGAGGACAGACAGCACAGGGGAAGGAAGAGAGGGCAGAGGGCAGGGACACACACACTCCCACATGCACACAGAAGAAAACCTTGCTAGCCCCCATTTCATTTGCATCAGAAACGGGGCTTTTTTACTAGTCCCCTATAAATTGCAGGGGGAGGATAGAATGACTCAAGTTTTGGGAAAGGAGGAACATTGCCAAATTTTGTTGCCAGATTGGTAGGGGCTGAGTTAGGTGATGCTGTATGAGGGTTGCACTTTGCCATCAGGGATTTAGGTTGTGATCAGTTGAGATCGGGGTGATTTGCAGAAAGCTGGAAAAATCTATAAACAACCCACAGGAAATTAAACAAAATGAAATATTTTTGCTTGCACACCCCTGTCTCTCAATCCTCTGTGGTTCTAGATTACCCAGTGCTAAATTTTCCCTTTTAGAACTGGTTTGTGGATAAGTCCCTGGATGGATTCTGTCTCTTGTTGCATTAAGGTATTTACACTCAACAGATCCAGCTTTGGCCAAAGCTCTTCATGACAGACTCCTGTGAAAAATGAAGTCATGGGATAGGAGGCAACGCTCACTTATGGATTAAGATCTGGTTAATTAATGGAAAATGAATATAGGGTTAGGTGGCCATTTTCTTAATTGAGAAGGGTGAATAGTGGAATGCGCAGGGATCAGTACTGGGACCGGTGCTATTAAACATATTTATAATGATCTGCAAATCGGAACAAGTGAGGTGATTAGTAAATTTGCAGATGACCAAAACTATTCAAAGTTGTTGAAACACGTGTGGACTGTGAAAAAATTGCAGGAAGACCTTAAGAAATTGGAAGACTAGACAACCAAATGGGAGATGAGAGTATTGTGGAGAAATGCAAAAGTGATTCACATTGGGAAGAATAGTCCAAATCATATCTTGGTGACATTCTAGACAATACCCTTCTGTCCAGTGTGTGGCAGTGGACTAAAAAGTAAACAGGATACTAGGAATTATTAGGAAAAGGATAGTAATAAGACCAAAAATATTATAATGTCTCTGTATCACTCTATGGTGTGACCTCACCTTGAGCATTCAATTCTGGTTGCTATATCAAAAAAAAAGTTATAGCAAAATTAGAAAAAGTTCAACGAGCAACCAAAATTGTCCAGGGGATGGAACTCCTCTTAAATGAGGAAACGCTAAAGAAGTTAGGGATCTTCAACTTGGAAAAGAGACAGCTGAGGTCCATCAAGGCCAGTATCCTATTTGCAACAGTAGGAATCCAGGTCACAAGTACCTGGAAAGATCCCAGATTTTATGCTGCTTATCCGAGAAATAAGCAGTGGATTTTCCCCAATTCCCTTTTAATAATGGCTTATAGGAAGCTATCCAAACTTTAAAACCCTGCTAAGCTAAACTGTTTTTATACATTCTCTGGCAATAAATTCCACACTTTATTACACATTGAGTGAAGAAATAGTTTCTCTGATTTTGGTTAAATTTAATAATTTGTAGCTTCTTTGCGGGGCCCTCTAGTCCTGATATTTTTTGGAAAGAGCAAATAAGCCAATTCACCGTCTGCCCGTTCCACTCCACTTATTATTTTATAGACCTCTATCATGTCTCCCCTCAGCCATCTTTTCTCCAAGCTAAAGAGTCCTAGAGGGCATTTTCAAAAGAAACGTCCAAGGTTGTATTTGGACGTCTATCAGGCTTATTTTCGAAAGTATATCGCCGGCCATTTCTGACATAAATCGGGAGATGGCCGGCAATTTCGCAAAAGCGGCGAAATCCGTATAATCGAAAGCTTCTGTTTTGACACCATCGCTGCTTTCCCTTCGCCTCGCCAGTGAAAGTTCAAGGGGGCATGTCGGCGGCAAAGCGAAGGCGGGATATAGGCAGGCATGGCGTGGCTAACAGATGGCCGGCTTTCGCGGATAATGGAAAATAAAAAGCGGCGTGAATCAGTATTCGCCGGGTTTAAGTGGCCGTTTTATTTACACGACCAAGCCTCAAAAAAGTGCCCCACTGACCAGAGAGACCATCGGAGGGAATGGGGGATGCCTTCCCTGTACTCCCCCCAGTGGTCAGCAGCCCCCTCCCACAGTACAAAAATAAAAATAAAAACCTTTTTTGCCAGCCTGTATGCCAGCCTCAAATGCCGTACCCACCTCCATGACAGCAGAATGTCTTCTATCTTCTGACAGCGGCTCTGGGCTGAGTGTGACACCTGTTCTGTTATGTGCACTGCAGAGTCACATCAGCAATGCATTGTGGTGGGTGTAGGTATGGGGCTATGGGATTCCACTAGCTTGTGTTAAATGCTCACAATGTTGGTAGTTGGTAGGCTTTACTCCCATGGTGTTTTTCCCCCTGCTTACTGGGTCAGAGCGTGCCCTGTGTTAGTTTCCGGTAGTCCATGAGGTAGTGGCCAATTTTAGATCCCTTTCACTTGTTACCCACGTTAGAGAACTTAGTAGTTCTGAAAGAGGGCATTGTACAGCATTCTGCCAGCTCTGACCTACTGCTAAGTACCAGGGAGAATCTTTGCCAGTGGGGCACAACCTCTGATCTGCAGCTAACTGTGAGTAAACGTGCTTATTCCAATAAAGGACGTTTTCGGAGAGATTAGTCTTCAGGTTTCAACTGCTGTGCCAAGGTTATACAGCAGCAACAAGTCCTAGAGGCCTGCATGTATGCAGGTCACTGGAGCACTTTTAGTGGGTACCGCAGTGCACTTCAGGCAGGCGGACCCAGGCACATCCCCCCCCTACCTGTAATACTTCTGGTGGTAAATGGGAGGCCTCCAAAACCCACTGTACCCACATGTAGTTGCCCCCTTCACCCCTAAGAGCTAGGGTAGTGTTCAACATTTGTGGGTAGTGGGTTTTGGGGGGGTTGGGGGGGGCTCAGCACCCAAAGTAAGGGAGCTATGCATGTGAGAGCTTTTTCTGAAGTCCACCGCACTGACCCCTAGGGTGCCCGATTGGTGTCCTGGCACCAGTGCACTACAAATGCTGGCTCCTCCTATGACCAAATGCCTTGGACAGGGCCGGTCCTAGGCAGAGGCGACCAAGGCGGCCGCATAGGGCCCCGCGCTTAAGGGGGCCCCGCGCGGCGCGCCTCACCTCTGCCTCTCCGAGACTCGACCCGGCTGCTGCTCTGCTCGCTCGCAACATGATCCTGAGGGTGATCCGATCCACCCGCTGCTCGCGAATGCCTGCCTCTGACGTGACGCTCGCTCCCGCCCCCCCCCCTCGCTGAGCCTGCCC